>NC_142800.1:76136328-76396328 GCF_049724085.1 Artemia sp. Qi Xiang Cuo
AAACACTAGTGAAATATTTCAACTCTTGCATTTCAATGAAAGAAATTCAAAATGAACTTTGAAAAATCATGAAAATGTAGCTATGACAAGGTAAACCACAACCAAACACTACTGAAATATTCCAACTCTTGCATTTCAACGAATGAAATTCAAAAAGAACTTTGAATAATCAAGAAAATGTAACTGTGACAAGGTAAACCACAACCAAACACTACTGAAATATTCCAACTCTTGCATTTCAACGAAAGAAATTCAAAATGAACTTTGAAAAATCAAGAAAATGTAACTGTGACAAGGTAAACCACAACATCACACTAATGAAATATTCCAACTCTTGCATTTCAATGAAATAAATTCAAAATTAACTTTGAAAAATAAGGAAAATGTAAGTGTGACATGGTAAAACACAACCTTTCACTCGTGAAATATTCCAACTCTTGCATTTCAATGAAAGAAATTCAAAATAAACTTTGAAAAATTAAGGGAATGTAACTGTGACAAGGTGAACCACAACCAAACACTTGTGAAATATTCCAACTCTTGCATTTCAACGAAAGAAATTCAAAATGAACTTTGAAAAATCAGTAAAATGTAACTGTGACATGGTAAACCGCATCCAAACACTACTGAAATATATTCCAACTCTTGAATTTCATTGAAAGAAATTCAAATTGAACTTTGAAAAATTAAGGGAATGTAACTGTGACAAGGTAAACCGCACCCAAACACTACTGAAATATTCCAACTCTTGCATTTCAACGAAAGAAATTCAAAATAAACTTTGAAAAATTAAGGGAATGTAACTGTGACAAGGTAAACCACGACCAAACACTAGTGAAATATTCCAACTCTTGCATTTCAATGAAAGAAATTCAAAATGAACTTTGAAAAATAAAGATGATGTAACTGTGACAAGGTAAACCGCAACCAAACACTAGTGAAATATTCCAACTCTTGCATTTCAACGAAAGAAATTCAAAATGAACTTTGAAAAATTAAGGGAATGTAACTGTGACAGGGTAAACCACAGCCAAACACTAGTGAAATATTCCAACTCTTGCATTTCAACGAAAGAAATTCAAAATGAACTTTGAAAAATTAAGTGAATGTAACTGTGACAAGGTAAACCTCAACCAAACACTACTGAAATATTCCAACTCTTGCATTTCAATGAAAGAAATTCAAAATGAACTTTGAAAAATCAAGAAAATGTAACTGTGACAAGGTAAACCACAACCAAACACTGCTGAAATATTCCAACTCTTGCATTTCAATGAAAGAAATTCAAAATGAACTTTGAAAAATCAAGAAATGTAACTGTGACAAGGTAAACCGCAACCAAACACTACTGAAATATTCCAACTCTTGCATTTCAACGAAAGAAATTCAAAATGTACTATGAAAAATTTATTGACTGTAACTGTGAAAGGATAAACCTCAACCTAACACGAGTGACATAGTACAACTCGTGCATTACAACGAAAGAAATTCAAAATGCACTTTGAAAAATCAAGGGATTGTAACTGTGACAAGGTAAACTACAACATCACACTAGTAAAATAATCCAACTCTTGCATTTCAACTAAAGAAATTCAAAATTAAATTTTAAAAATAAATAAAATTAACATTTTAAAATTTAACCAAAAACAAAAAAATACTTAAATATTAAAACTATTTAATTTAATTTAAATAAATTAAAAATTAAATTTTAAAAAATCAGACCTTTGGTGGGGGGTGGGGCCGGGGGCAGGGGATCGTTCTGTGTCTCAATGCACAAAAAAAGTATAAAAAATGGGGAGGGAATGGGGGGGGGGAGGGAGGGGAGGAGGAGGAGGAGGTGGGAGGAGGAGGAGGAGGAGGAGGAGGAGGAGGGAGGAGGCGGGAGGAGGTGGGAGGAGGAGGAGGAGGAGGAGGAGGAGGAGGAGGAGGAGGAGGAGAAGGAGGAAGGAGGAGGAGGAGGAGGAGGAGGAGGAGGAGGGGGGCGGGGGCGGGCCTTGGGGGCACAGGGAGGGCCTTTGGGGCACAGGGAGGGCCTTTGGGTGTCTGGGTGACATTTGGGGACCGGTGGATGGCCTTTGGGACCCCGTTGGTCCTTTGGGAGCTCGATGGGCCTTTGGGGGGCCCGGGGAGGGCCGTTGAGGGTCTGGGGGGGGCCTTTGGGGGCGCCGGGAGGGCCTTTGGGTGCCTGGGGGACATTTGGGGACCGGTGGAGGGCCTTTGGGAGCCCGGTGGACCTTTGAGTACCGGGGGCTTCCTTCGGGGTTGGGGTATGAGGATTGGAACCCTTTGGGGTTGGGGTAGAGGACCTCACAACACTGTTCAAATGAAACTTGTGTATTATAACGACCACACTCAAAAACTCTTCTAAAAACCTTTCTAAAATCTTCTTTCAAAATGTCTCTAAAGGTTTCGCCGAAATAATCCCATAAAATGGATAAAACAGTTTAGCCCAAATAATCCCTAAACGTAATTTCAGCGTGTTCCATTTGTATGGCATCTGTGCGCTAACGCATTACAAATTTCTAGGAAACCCTTTCCTACGTTAATCTCTTCATCTCATAAATTTTCCTAGCTAAACTATTAGGGTTTCGTTAGAATATCAATTTACCTCTCCGACTTAAAGCTCCGTGAAGCCGTATTTAAAAATAGAATTTCTATCTCTTTAGACTCCCGCATAATTCCAAGATAACATGTGATGTCAATTATAATTCCTGACACTAAAGATCAATGAAGCCCTATTTGAAAATAAAATATTAATTTTTCTCTCTGACCTAAAGAATGTTTATCCCTCAGACCTAAGATTAAAGAAGCCTTAATGTTTTTTAATTCTCCCCTTCGTAAATCAATAATTTCCCCTAGCGATTATGTAAATCAAGTTCACAGGTGCTATTTCTCAGGTTAAGCTAACCAAACAACAATGAAGCCATGTTAGTTTCTTAATTCCCCCCTCCCTCAGACCTAAGATTAAAGAAGCCTTAATGTTTCATAATTCTCCCCTTCGTGAATCAACAATTTCCCCGCAGATTATGTAAATCTAATTCTCAGGTTAGGCTAGACAAACAACAATGCAGCCATGTTTGTTTCATAATTCTCCCCTTCGTGAATCAACAATTTCCCCTAGCGATTATGTAAATCACAGATTAAAGAAGGCATGTTTGTTTCTTAATTTCCCCTTCGATTACGCAATCAATTTCTCGGAAATTCACTTCCCCTTCGATTACGCAATCAAGTTCTCGGACATTCACTTCCCCTTCGATTACGCAATCAATTTCTCGGAAGTTTACTTCCCCCTCGAGTCCTAGATCAATAACATTGTTCCCGTTAGAATTCAATGCGCATGTGCAACCTTCGCCCCGGAGCTATTACACACAGAAACATCAAATAAATCGACCTTGGAAAAAGAGGTCATTGACCCCATTAACCACGTGTTCTCCCTAATGACTCTATGCCCATATATGGTGTGCTGTCAGTATTCTATGCCCATATTTGGTGTGCTGACACGAGCTCATGATAGGGTTCTACTGAAATCCGGCTACCGAAGCAAAGTTAAGGGCTAGATAGACGTAGCGTTTTATTCCAGCATTTAAAAACGTGAACATGGGAATGAAAAGCTGGCTGCGTCACAGAAAACATATTGTATTTGTGGCTTTTCTTATTGGTAAAACTCAGACACCTAACAACGAAATTTAGATTGAGCAAGCCATTATGGGGCATATTAAGTGAGCCAGTAAGTAACTCTACAAATCTCATATTGAGAAAGTATCTAACAGTTGGCCTAGAAAACACTCAAAATTAGCGTTAATCAATGAAAAAATTCCTAGTTTGAAAGCTGGCACAATATACATCCGTGTTGAATAGATATCGCCATTCTTAGCTTGAAAAACTCTACGGAATCATTTGAAGAACAAGCTTTTTGCTGACGATGTACTCTCATTTTGGATTGGTAGATTTTCAAATGGTATAAAATTCCCACTATGTGGATTTTTGTCCACAATCTAATATTCAGCAATCAGAATGTCGAAAGAAATGTTGTTCTGGCAATATTTTGTGTATACAGATAAAACTCTGATAGCAATAAAGCTATTTGTGAATCGAAACAAAACTGGCAACAGGAAAAAAAAACTCTTTATTGATGAGGTTATCTGAATGTGTACAACTAGTGTGACGTACGATACTTGAAACACTATGTGATCCTAGCTATGTCTCAAGATACACAACTATCTTAAAGAAGGAGATGTTCCTGAATGGACAGGATATCAAAGTATGGCACCTTTTGATCGATAGAATGGGATTTATCAATAGTGCCATTTATTTTGAAAGAACAAATCAGCCCTTTTCGGCTAAACATTATAGTCAAGAATTACATTTTTTCACCTTGTTGCAAAATGTACAGCACTTGAAGCTACAGGATAATAGGTCTCCATTACAGTTTGTACATTTTGACATCGGGATTTGGGAGAAATACAGGGATCACCTGCACATCGCGAACAGCATAACGATCCGTTAATGTTTCCGTTAATGATCCGTTAATGTTAAAGTGGTTTGGGGACTGATACGGGTAGACCGAGACAAGACAAAATATAAGGAAAAAACTTAAAGAAAAGAAACTAATGTTAACAAATAAAAAAAAACACTTTAAAACACAACTGAAAAACCTTATAATAAAATAAAAAATTAATAACAGTTTCATTGTAGCATAAAACCAACGGAGACCAGCAAAGCAGCGCGTAACTGTATTAGTTTCTTGACAGTATTTGCCTTGAGGGTGGTCTACTTGAATGAGTGCCTTGCAACAGGCAGATTTAAACTGCAGTTCGTATAGTTTTTAGGCGAGACTTTATCCACTTTAATTTGGATTATTAAGAACAAAATAATTGATTTATAATATATAACTACTTAGATTATCTTAAACTGCACAATAGGAAAATATTATTATGTTCACTGCGCAGCAAGCGTTCAAAACAATACTAGCGAACGTTTGCACTTAAGGAATATCAGCAACCAACAAAAAAAATTGTATTGGAATTTGGTTTCATTTTTCATTAATCAATGATTGACCACAAAGGAGCCAACCACGTGGCATATGACTGAAAAACAGCAAATTCCTTCCATCCGTATTTTTTCAAATTGTTAGGGAGAGCCGAATAATATTTGAAGGCTTATGTAAACGTTCCAGATAGTGTTTTGGGGGCTAAAAACCTCGAGTCTTTGATGTCCGTTGGGGTGAGTTTTGGACCAGCATTCGTATCTTGAAGCCAGCTCTCCCATAAAGTATGGGAAACTGGTAAAAGATGAAACTCAAGCAATTTAAAATGGATTTAACAGGAATTGAAAATAAACAGCACCACTTGTGATACAGCGTCGACCATCAGAACCATAAAGAGTCAAAACAGAAGTTCAATTTTAACATGTGGTTTTAATTGAAGACAAAAGTTTATTTCCATTCTACCAGCCAGCTCCTGAAAGCATGCTGATTGTTTTATTTCTAAATATCTTCTGTATGATCCAATGAATAGGACATCAATATATACAGAACGTTGGCTTGTTTAGAAAAAATTACACAATTGTAGCTCTTTTTCCCATCTGGCAACATTCTTTTTGTTACTATATAGTAACAATATATATATATATATATATATATATATATATATATATATATATATATATATATATATATATATATATATATATATATATATATATATATATATATATATATATATATATATATATATATTGTGGCAATAGTCCAATGTACGGTAAAACTAAAGCCGGATCTTAAATTAAAGTGTTTGGTAATTTATAGGTGTCGTGATCAGAAATGCCAAATTTACCTCTCGGTGCTCAGGCAAATCAATAAAGTAGATTAGATAGCATGATTTTACATCCATATAGAAAGAATATTGGTGGAATCACTGTCTGCTAAGGCAGTTATGCTAAAAAAATCTGCCCCCTAGAATTCCCCCCACCACACTACTGGCAGGTCAAATTAACTGAAACTTCCATTCGACGCCCTATACGCCAGCAATGGCTCGGGAGGATCTTTATCCCTTTTTTATCCCACACCGCATATTTTAAAACACTCTTTTGGGGGTATTTTTATTGAAAAATAACATTTTTGTGGCACAAATCACGCGTGTCGCACAGTTTTGCGACGATGGGCATGGCTTCCCCCAGGCTTGGCATAGTTTCTGCCGTACTTGGCACAGTTTAAGCAATTGTCGTATTTCCGAAACGATTAACGCGCACCACATGGTGTACGCGATATTTGAAAGTAGATCCCCTCCCCCCGAACAAAAGATTAGGAGAATCAGGTATTAAATGCCGAATTTGTTTATATGAAAACTGTAAATTTTTAAGAGACTTTGGGGATATACTTTACATTAGTATATGCCTATATGCCTTGTATTGCCTATATTACTAATACTAATATATGCCTATATAGGCATATACTAATATATGCCTATATTAGTATATGCCTTGAATTTCAGTTACTTTATGTCACATTATCTTTACTTAAAGCTGAAACTATATTTTTCCCCACTGACAAATACTACATTACCAATGTGAAGCTTACTATACTTCTCTTTTTCAGCAACTTCGACATCCAAATATAGTCAATCTAATTGAGGTATTTCGTCGGAAGAAAAAGCTACATCTTGTATTTGAATATTGTGATTTTACTGTTTTAAACATCTTGGAAAAGCACCCCAAAGGGTAAGTTCAATAGATAAGGTTAAAGGGTAGATATATCGATAAAGTGAAAGTTCAAAATAGCCACCCCCCCCCTGAAGTATCTGAGCTGCTGTATCCCTAAAACTGTAGATCTTTGCAAATGAGAAGGCTGTTCAGTGTGCCGTTTGGTACGATGACTCTCATTATCCAATCACTAGTAATATTAACGAGAAGCTTTCAGATACCTTCAAGCAACGAATGTAGAAAGATAGATTTTTTATTTAGGCAAAAAAGCTATCTAAGAGAATATTCTAAAATTTTAAAAACAAGTGGCAAACGTGCAAATAATGACTAAAAAGAATATTAACTTCAGTTGAGTCCGGACCTTGAACAAATAATTCTGTAGTCCAATTATTTTGCACAAATAAAAATACAAAAATGACAATATTTAGGTGATTTTTTTTTATTATAGCCAATTTTTACGCTTATCCAAAAAGAGATTTATAAAAAGAATATTCAAACATTCCAAAACTACATGGTAAACACAGAAATAGGGACCAAAGAGATTCTTCCTTTTGAGGGTTGACTTCAGACCTTGAACAATTGATTATGCAGATCAATTCTTTTTATCAGATCAACAATAAACATTAAAAACTGACTAGCCATAAGCTTCAAAGAAGCAAATATCAACAGATATAGAAGGTAATATAATATTGTGGATATAAGCAGAAAAATCATGTTTTCGTGTTTTCAAAGACGAAGGTAAATGCGGGAAAAAATTTAATTTAGGACTCTAAATTAGCTTTGATCAGGGTACTATAAAGCAGAAGCAGAGGTATACTTCATACCTCCCCCCAAATAACTGTTAATTCTAAAATGAATCCCTTGAAAATAAAAAAGTTCAATTGTCTCTTTTAAAAGTGTCTTTTTAAAAGCAGGATCTTACAATTTTTTCAAGATGTTTTTAACTTTTCTTAGCGCCAATAAGACCGATCAAAATTGAAGAAATCTACGAGAGGAATTATTATGATAGGGGAAGGGTAGTCCCCTCCCAAATTATATTTTCGGTCCAATTGTCCCAGAAAGGTACCTTGCTGGTCTTTCGGACTGATCTAGGTGAATTTTCCTCAGCGCTTATGTGGCCATCAACTCCTTTCTGTGATTGTATATGCAGTTCAACTATTCCCCATTACTCTGTTTAAAGTACTTTTACAAAAAGAGTTCATGATTAAAAGCGATTAAGTCCTTGTAGATTAGTTTCCACCTACTTTTCTAAGTGCAGAGAGTTTTTTCTTTTCCTGGGACCAGAAGGTCATTCCATGAGTAGGTGTTGTTTAATGTCCCGTGAGTAGGTCGTTTTTCCATGTCTTGGCTTTTTTAATTTCTTAGGAATCGAGAATCTATTTCAATGTTTCTCAAGAATTATCAAAAAAATCTTGAATATTTTATGTATGTTAACTTGTGGGTCTTATTTAATGAAAAATTGTGGGTTTTTGAATGTGCTGTTACATGTATCATTGTGCCGAGTGCCGAAAGGTGTTATGATTTGTGTTTAAAACTAAACAAAGCTACATACAATAAACTTTATAAATTCATGATACTTTGAGTTACTCTTAATGTCGATATATAGTCTCTTACTGGTTGTGATGTGATAGGAAAATCGGGGGTAAAGTATACTAGGTTAAAGCTTCTTTATTTTTTTTTTTTTTTCTTTCTAAAATAGAATAAGATGGCATGTCTCGCTAAATTATAAAGCATCCTGGTCATGGATTGAAACGTTTTTTCTGCGCTCTTTTCCCTTTCTTTTTGTACGATTTTTTGATAGCCAAGTGTGTATGTTCTATATCGCAAATGGTATAGTTGCCTTATGGATAAATTAAGGGTCAATATTCTTTTTACTTTAAGACAAAGAAAAATTGCCTGTTTGGCTTTGGAATAAATTTCTTTGTATTCAGTTTAGACCAAAAGATATTTTTATTAAAGCTGAATTGTGCGGTGAACTTAAATGTGACATTAGGCAAAGAATTGTTTCTAAGGGCTTTGGAAGAATTCCTTTATTTTTAGCATAGTAATAAAGTTTAGCATTTTTATTCATAATCATGTAATAGATGGAGATTGAAATAGGAACTTGACGACCGGATTGTGCCCAAAAGTCTAAGGGAACAGAAATATTTCCAGAAGACAAATTTCACTCTCGGAATTCTACTTTTCTAGAAATGTTTTTTTTTTCAATAAATTGTTGTAGAAATGAGTACTTGTTGTAGTAATAAATTTTTAGAAATGACTTTTGTTTAATAAATCTCAGCATGTTTTTAATGAAACGAAAAGCAAGAATCTACAAATTACCTCGAATTTTTTTTTTTCAAAATTCTTAGAAATGCTTTCTCTTACAAACTCTAAGATTAGCAACTCCTAACTTGATCCTTATGGAATTTAAAACCCAATAGAACTCTGGCTTTTTCAACAAAAATTTCAAAAAAAAAAAAAAAAACTATTATTCGACTCGAAACCTCATCTTTGTATTTGACCTGAGACTTGCAACGACAAAATGACAATGTTACGTCGTATGTGTGTACACTTACCCTCAATAAGACTTGGTTCTAAGATCTATAAGACGACAGTTGGTCATCTTTTGAACGACTCCTACATACATCCCAATATTTTTGACATGACCCTAGGTGGCCCTGGTTAACAGGTTTCCGTGGGTAAAGCAGATTTGATGGTGGTAAATGATTTACCAATATTTTTGACATGACCCTGGGTGGCCCTGGTTAAGAAGTTTTCATGGGTAAAATAGTTTTGATGGTGGTAAGTATTTAACCAATATTTTTACATGACCCTAGGTGACCCTGTTTAATAGGTTTTCATGGGTAAAATAGCTTTGATGGTGGTAAGTAATTTACCAATATTTTTGACATGACCGTGGGTGGCCCTGGTTAAGAGGATTTCATGGGTGAAATAGCTCCGATAGCAGTAAGTAATTTGTCAAGCAAAAGGGTTTGAATATACTTTCCCTATAATAGAGAAGACAAGTATCTTGTTATTAATTGAGACCAACTTTATTTAAGGGCCCCAGAAAATTTGACTAAAAAGCTGATCCACCAAATCTTACAAGCTGTTAATTTTTGCCATCAGAACAGATGTGTTCATAGAGATATAAAGCCAGAAAATATCCTATTGACCAAAGATGGTGTTGTCAAGCTCTGTGACTTTGGGTTTGCTAGAAATCTGAGTAAGTAGATCCATTCTCTCTTTAATTTCTGTTATTATTTAATTTCTGTAATTTCTGTTATTCTAAGCATAATTTGAATTTCATATTAATTTTTTTTGGTTTTCACACTTTTTCTACAATATTACACGAGTAGCTCTGAAGCGTTTTAGTTAAATTTGTGTCTTACCCTTTGTTTTTGATATTTATTGATTTATTTATTTAAACATAAAGATTTTGTTTAAACGGAATGAGAGATTCTCTGACACGTCTTATATTCAATGAATTAAATATGTAGCTATTTTTAATAAGTTTTGAATTCGAAACAGAATCTGAAGTCTGCACCAATATATGTATTAGGCACAAATAAGAGGCAAAAATCAAAGATGTATTTTATTTCCCAAGGCTGCTTACTATACTTAAGATGCTAATCAAGTTCATACTAATACCTCAGTTATGCTTAGCAAGATTTTTCCGAAGGAGCTCAAGTCAGTCTCATAGCCCACCTTTACCAGACATGGTATCAAAAATAGCATTTATGAGTGTCAGATCTAGGACAAAGGTAAGTAGTAAATGGGATCATCCTCGCACATATCAATCGCCCTGAATCGCTATCAATCGCCTCGTGGCAACACTTAGACGTGACCACATTAAAGATGTTTGGCACAAATCAGTCTAAACCTCTCTTGATCACTCCGCCTTTGCGCAGACGCAGTGAAAAAAAGATTGCCCTAAGATGCCAAGTAGCAACTGAAACTATTGCTGTGACGAAAAGGATTTTCCCTTTCTGCGCGCTTTGATCAGTCCCATTTCTGAAGAAGCTTTTCACTAGTGTTGATATATTTATACTGTGACTGAGACTGATCCTATGAATAAGCGATGAATCGAAACTTCCATGAAAAGATTTCTCAAAAACATATTGTTTTACTGTTCAGTACTATGATTATTTTTTTTTTATTATTATTAATGCCTTGCTACAAGAATAATTTGATAACAACTGCTTCATGCTTCATTATTGTTTGGACTCATTTAGCTGATTTGCTTTAAACCATAGCATTTTCAGTCAAGATTTTCTGAACGGCAACCGATAAATACACCACGTACTATTATCAGCCGCCTATATTTGATGCACTTTAATATGCTTTCAAAAGTACCCTAGGTGTAAAGTTAAGGTGTAAAGAGTGGAAAGGAGGGCTGTAAAGAGTGGAGAGTGGAAGAGTCATGTCAGCTGTTCTCAGTGCACTGAACAGACTTTGGCATGTATTACTGATGGCATAGGTAAACGTTTTTCCTTATTATTAGCTACGACTTGTAGGAAATTAAGAAACCAGACAAACCTGAACAGAGGGAACCATTTGAACTTAAAAGACACTTTTGTTTAATCATTACATTCTCTCTGGAAACAGCATTTGGATCCCACCTAAACTCTTAATTTTCTGTAAATATGATGTATATCTTCGATTTGAGATCATCGATTGTGAGAAAATATAATGTTTACCTACTTCTCTGTCAAATCAACCTATGTTTCAGATAAATTTGTTTTCTCATCGCGAAGAGTGAAAAAAAAATCTGAAAAGCTGATTTGATGAAAAAAGCGAAAGCAAAATCCGTTATTTATTGATATTTTCATTTTAAGTTCTAAAAATATCAACTCTTCAATTATACCTATATTACGATTACACTAATTTAGTGTGGAAAAGCGGTGCTACAAAGCACATATTATAAGCCCAAAAATAAGAATCCACTTAATCATCTTATTTTTTGCATTCTATAGTTTTGCGTAAAATGATTGGAAGGTCAAGCATGAATTTCGTTTTCAGTTATCTTGTAATGAAACAGCTGTTGTTTTAATTCTCTGAATTCATTGAATTTTGTAATCAAAATTCATCAATTTTCTTCAACGAAGTTTTTAGGGAGTTTCACTAACTAATGTTTATCTGTTAGCGTGGAAACACAGTTGTTAGTAAAACTGTTGTTAGTAAACAGGTTAGTAACATTGTTTACTGGCATTGTTTGCTAACAATGTTACTAACATTGCTACTAACCTTGTTTACTAACATTGTTAGTGACACTGTTACTAGCATTGTTTGCTAGAAGTGTTTACTAACATTGTTGGTGAACATTGTTAGTAAAACTATTGTTGGTAAACTATTGTTTACTAAAAACATTGTTTACTGGAAACACAGTTGTTAGTAAAACTGTTAGTAAAAACCTTTGTTTTTGCGACGGTCTTATCTTTCGCAAAGTGCTCAGTGGGAACCATAGACATGTATTTAGCCAAAAACTGACACAACTTTGTGCTGCTATTATCGCCTCAGGGTGGCTTCGTGTCACAACAAGCTGCTATTTATTTTATGTTTTTGGTGCTACTTGTGAAAAAATGTACTTTGTGAATTGGCGTTGCTTTAATTGTGAAGGACTGGGATTAGCTGCGTTATATGCAAGGCTGCAATGTTACATGGGACCCATCTGCAACGTCTTATGAGACGCCTCATCATTGTTACCAAACTTGGTAAAAGTAAGGTAACCAAGGGTCAACATACAGTAAATGTCAGTTTTGAATGTCAAAACAGCTTTTTCAAATCGAACACAAGGGATATTCAATACTGCTATATTGTCCTGTGGTGGCGCAGTGGGTTTGACTTTAGCTTAATAATGCGGACCCAGAGATCGAACCTGGCTGTAGCAACACACAGCAGGGTCGATAATCCGATTACTTTAATCAGCTTGCATTAGTTTTGCAAGCTAATGTTGAAGTGAATCATTAAATTAGGCTAGATATTGGTTTTACATTAGTTTCGTAAGCTAGTGTTGAAGTGAATCAATAAATTAGGCTAGATATTAGTTGGCCTCCCCCAGGCAATTCAGCGCCCTACAGATATGTAGGGTACCGCCACAGGAGGCACGGACCAAGGGGGGACCTTGTCCCTGGGGGTCTATAATAGAAACTGGGGCACCCTCTTCCGGGGTCATAAATACAGGCGGAGGAGGAAGAAGGCCCCTCAATTGTACACTCAAAAGAGCCCACTGGTTTGTCCACAAGTCCCTGGAGTTACAAACCTTCTCCCAGTAATGGGTTAAACTGCATGGTGATGCAGAACAGCATCGTGGGAGGATCCTCTATAGGAGGACAACTGTGGCAGGGCGTAAGATCCAGGTCTATGGACAGCGGCCTGTGCAATGGGCTGCCTCGACCCTTTCAGGGTACCTGCAAGACTGGGGATTTTGCGGTCAACTCTATTCCTACTTGAGGAGTGGCGCCCCTCGAGGAAATTACAGCCTAGTAAACGACACAACATTCGCACAGGATTCTGACTAATGGATAATTCTTCTGGGCTTGATATGTTTTGGCAGGTGTTTTTGGGCTGAAAAACCTCTTCCTAGCTAATTTATCTATTATCGGCTGCTTCCCCATAGTAGCATAATATTTGTAGGCATGAATATATAATGAGTCGGAGGTAATAGGCTTGAGATTGTCTGTGCAGGATTTCAACTCTTGTTGATAGAAGAGCATCGCCAAGTGCTGAAAACCCTGTTGTGACCAAGATGGGCCCAGGATTGCACAAAGCCGCCATTCATGGAGGTCCCAGGGACTTCTTGCTGTCCGGTTCTGAGCCGGCTTAAGCACTTCGGTGTAGACTTGAGAAGATATATGATCCCCGTCCTGCACTAGTATCCGGGATCATTGCTTTTCCTCAGACGAAAATAATTTCAATCATTCGAAGAACATGAAAATTGGAACTAGAATGTTACGACGTTAAAAAATGACTATCGTATCGACGTTTTGACTGACGAATTCAGACGATTCGAACTGGATTTATTAGGAGTTTCAGAAACTCATATCCCAGGGGTAAGAAGTATGAAATTAGGTGATATAGAATTTGTTTATTCAGGCAGAAAGGATGGGGTACATAGACAGGGAGTAGGGCTCATGATGAATCGGGAAGCTGCTAAGTCTTGTTTAGGCTGGGAAGGTATTAATAATAGAATACTTATTGCTCATTTTATAACTAAAAAGTTCACAGTATCAGTTATAGTAGCATATGCCCCTACAGAACCGACTGACGGAGACACTAGTAACTCAGATGAATTTTACTTACAGTTACAGGAGCAAATAAATAGGGTCCCAGGTAGAAATATGATGTTTTTACTGGGAGATTTTAACGCCCAGGTTGGTAGAAATAGGGATAGATGGTATCCTGGCCTAGGTAAATTTGGTGCAGGAAAAGAATGGATACAGACTTTTGCAATGTTGTAGGTATAGCAATCTAGTTATAACCAATACAGTGTTCGGTCATAAAATGGCCCATAAGTTAACAAGGTATTCCCGTGGTGGTAAGGCAGCTAACCTTATTGATTATGCTATTGTAAACCGAAGACTGGCAGGATCAATACAAGATACTAGGGTATATAGGAGTGCCGTTACTGATGTTTTAAATAGTTCGTGGTAACGAACTGTAAGTAAGGAGCGACCCGGCTCAATGGTAACCGAAACTGTAGAAAACGGAATTTTTTTTACCAATAGATACATCAAAAGAATCAGATTTTAATGCTGATTTCAAATATATAAGTTTCATCAAGTTTAGTCCAATCTATCAAAAGTTACGCGTCTGAGAAAATTTGGCTGATTTTCGAAAAAAGGGGGAAAAACCCCCTAAAAATAATAGAACCTTAATGAAAATGAGATTAATATATTCCGCGTATCCGAGAACTTTATTATGGAGATATCAAGCTCCTATATACAACAATGTTGAATTTTACCTTTTTTGCCAGAAGAAAGATCGTGGATGCGTGGGTATTTGTTTGTTTTTTTTCCCAGGGGTGATCGTATCGACCCAGTGGTCCTAGAATATCCTGAGAGGGCTCATTCTAACGGAAATTAAAAGTTCTAGTTCCCATTATTAAGTGATCAAAAAAGATGGAGGGCAACTAGGCCCCCTCCCACGCTCATTTTTTTCCCAAAGTCACCCGATCAAAATTTTGAGATTGCTATTTTGTTCAGCGTAGTCGAAAATATGATAACTGTGTCTTTTAGGATGACTTAATCCACCGAAGTCCCAGGGGGGAGGGCTGAAAGTTATGAACTTTACCCAATGTTAACATATTGTATTGATTATTGGGAAGTGTACAGACGTTTTCAGGGGGGATTTTTTCTGGTAGTGGGGTGGGGAGTGGGTCGGGGGTTATGTGGGAGGATCTTTCCACGAAGGAAGTTTTCATGTGGGAAGGGACATTGCTATGAAGGGGGGCGCCGGATTTCCCAGCATTATTTAAAAAAAGATCATAAATTATATATAAAAAAAACAAGTTTTTCAACTGAAAGTAAGGAGCAACATCAATACTTAAGACGACAGAAAACATTACGTATATGATTGGGTTTACCCCCTAGTCAATACCTCGCTCTTTAAGCCAAAGATTATTTAGTAGTTTCATAAGAGCTATTTATTCTAATTAACGGCATTTGTGATTAAGGGGTCATTTTTAAAGAATTGGGACAAAATTCGAACTTTACCTTAAAGAGCAAGGTATTGACTAGGGGGCGAACCCTCTAATATACGTATTAAAAATATATGAATATAGAGGTTTGTTACGTAAGTTAATTCGTAAGTTACGTATATTTATTACTAATGAAAACGTTCGTAAATAAAATTAAACAGGTTTCGAGAAAGCCATTTAACCAAATAAAAGTGAAATTAATATTCAATTTTTTTTTACTTATTCATGTACGGTGAGCCACAATCAAAACCTGCATTAATTCAAAAACGTTCAAAAATTAAATAAAAAAAAAGTTTTTTTAACTGAAAGTAAGGAACGACGTTAAAACTTAAAACGAAGAGAAATTATTCCGTATATGAAAGGAGCTGTCCCCTCCTCAACGCCTCGCTCTTTACACTAAAGTTTGACTTTCTCACAACTCTTTTTTTAAGCAGTGAAAAACTTTAGCATAAAGAGCGAGGCGTTGAGGAGGGGACAGCACCCTTTCATATACGGAATAATTTCTGTACGTTTTAAGTTTTAACGCCGTTCCTTACTTTCAGTTAAAAAAGCTTGTTTTTTTCATTTAATTAAGAGTAAAGATCACCATCTAGTAGTGTCAAGGGTTAATTTAAAGCTGAAATATCGGAAGGGTAACTAACTCCCGGGAAGTTATGATATTGGTAGACTCCAGGATAAGAATTTGAGAGAAACTTTCCAGGAACAGTTGAATACTAAACTTGAGAGTTTAAAATTTTATAATATGGAAGATGATCGGAATAATTTTAGAAAAATAATTAGTGAAGTTACTGAAGGTATCTTAGGGAAGAAAGCTAGAACTGCAGCTAAGAATATTAGTGAAAAAGCTTTATGTTTGATAGAAAGGAGAAAGGACTTGTAAAGGAAATACCTTAGTGATAGATCATATGAAAACAAAAGGAATGTAAAAAAAAAGTGGAGAAAGCATTAAAATATGAACTAAGGAGGTGTGAGGTGGAGGTCACGGATAAAATTGCCGAGGATCTGGAAGAAACATCTAGATGGCATAACAGTAAAATATTGTACTGGCATGTTAACAAATTGAGAGGGTGTAGTCAATGCAGACTTGGCCCGGTTAAAGATAGGAATGGGGCCACAATTAGTGATAAGGAAAAAACTAAAGAGAGATGGGCCGAACATTTTAAGAATTTCCTTAACCGAGATAGAGTTGAAGGAAGAGATATAGAGGAAAATGAAAAAGTTTATGAAACCTTGTATGTAAAGGAAGATTTGTTTTGTGAGGAGGAATTAGCGACAGTACTAAAAGGACTAAAAAATAATAAGGGTCAAGGTGCTGATAGGGTGGTAAATGAGTTTCTTAAAAATGTTGGCTCTGAGGTTAGAAATAAGTTACTGAAGATTATGAATATGGTTTTTGAAAAAGGGGAAGTACCGAACTATTGTAGAAAAACCTTAGTTAACCCACTTTATAAGAAAGGTGATAAAAGTGAGTGTGGTAATTATCGAGGGATTAGTCTGGTCTCTGTAGGTAGTAAATTACTTAGTGATAGGATACTTTTTAGACTTAGAGATGCTGTAGACAAAGTTTTAAGAGAAGAACAGTGCGGTCTTAGGAAAGGTAGAGGATGTGTCGACCAAATTTTCACTCTTAGGATAATTATTGAGAAATACCTAAGTTATCAAATACCTTTAGTCCTAATTTTTATAGATTATGAGCAATCTTTCGATTCTGTTGATAGAAGAGTTTTAGTAAAGTTTTTATCCTTGTATGGTATACCAGACAAATACATTAAATTGATTAGTGCTATGTACGAGATTAACACTGCTGCGGTTAAGGTAGGAAATGAGGTTAGCAGCTGGTTTTGTCTTAAATCAGGAGTTAATCAGGGTTGTGTTCTATCCCCCTTTGTATGGATAATTTTGATGGACTTTGTCTTAAGGAGCACAGGAAAAGCAATGGGAGACCACGGAATCAAATGAGGAGGAAAAAGTCTCCTGGACTTAGATTATGCTGATGATTTAAGCATCCTAGATGAAAGTGTGAGCAAAATGAATGAAGTTTTAGATGTTTTGCGAGTTCAGGGTGCTAGAATAGGTTTAAAAATTAATGTTAAAAAGACTAAGTCCCTAAGGCTAGGAATAGGTGAAGATGAAAAGGCGAAGTTGGGTAATGAAAAGATTGATCAGGTGGACAGCTTCACTTACCTTGGTAGTATTGTTAGTAAAGATGGTTGGAGCAGTGAAGATGTCAAAAGTAGAATAGCCAAGGCTCAAGGTGTTTTTTCACAGTTAAGAAAAGTTTGGAAGAATAGGAAGATAAGTCTGCAAACCAAGATTAGAGTATTAGAAGCTACAGTGATGACAGTGGTTCAATATGGCTCTGAACCATGGGCGCTCCGAAAAGCAGATGAAGATTTGGTAGATGTTTTCCAGAGAAATTGCTTAAGGATTGTTTTGGGTACCCGGCTGACTGACCGTATTTCAAACAATAGGCTATACGAAAAAGGGGGTTCAATACCGCTCTCTAGGGCTATAATGAAAGAAAGGTTGAGGTGGCTAGGGCACGTTGTGCGGATGAAGGATGACAGATTGCCGAAGATTGTTCTTTTCGGCTTACCGACTAGGGCTAAACGGAAAGCAGGTCGTCCCCGTCTGGGGATGGGAGGACGTCATAAAGAAAGATTTAAAGGAAATGGGAACTTCATATGCGGGTGTAAAAAGGGAGGCTTTAAATAGATTGGGATGGAGGAGGAGCGTGCGTAGCTTTGTTGGCCGCAGGCGGCTAGGTGCTGCGGTGAGTTGTTAGTAGTAGTAGTAGTAGTAGTTGATCCTACCCATCAAAAGTTACTTGCCTGAGAAAATTTGCCTGATTTTCGACAAAAGGGGGAGACACCCCCTAAGAAATATAGAATCTGAATGAAAATCACACCATCAGATTCAGCGTATCAGAGAACCCTACTGTAGAGGTTTGAATCTCCTATCTTCAAAAGTTCATATATAAGTTCATATAAGTTTATTAATCCACATTCATAAACAAATAAATAAATTAAACAACACTTTCACGCTGGAGAAAACCTACGAAGTTCTGTGATCGTGCGAAACTCCACGTAACTACTTAGGCTACCTATTAACTCAACTATTTACATAAACATCAACTATTTGATTAAAACTATTATAAATAAACCGAAAATAGATAATCTATATCCTATATATATAAAAATAATAATAATAGTAATAATAATAATAGTAAAAAAAAATAACTGAATTAAAAATGATAATACATAAATAAAATATAAAAGAAAAATAATAATAACCAATCCAGTCTCCATCACTCACTATACTCAACTCCCTCTCCCCTCCCCCACCCTGCCAACCTTCCCTTAGCTCCTACCAACCCTTACAAATGTGGAATTTTGTATTGTTTGCCAGAAAATGGTTGTTTTTTTTTCCCAGGGGTGATCGTATCGACCCAGGGGTCCTAGAATATCGTTTTAGGGCTCATTCGAACGGGAATTCAAATTTATAGTGGCATTTTTAAGTGACCAAAAAATGGAAGGCAACTAGGCCCCCTCCCGCGCTCATTTTTTTCCCAAAGTCACCCGATCAAAATTTTGAGATAGCCATTTTGTTCACCCTGGTCAAAAATATAACAACTATGTCTTTTATGATAACTTAATCCCCCAAAGTCCCCAGGAGAAGGGCTGAAAGTTATGAACTTAACCCAATGTTTCATATATAGTATTGGTTATTGGGAAGTATACAGACCTTTTCAGGGTTTTTTTCTGGTAGTGAGGGGGGTGGGGTCGGGAGTTATGTGAGAGGATATTTCCATGGAGGATGTTTCATGCGGGAAGGGACATTGCTATGAAGGGGGTACCGGATTTCCCAGCATTATTTAAAAAACGATCAGATATTAAATAAATAAAAAGGTTTTTCAACTGAAAGTAAGTATCAACATCAAAACCTAAAACGAACAGAAATTATTACGTGTATAATTGGGTTCACCCCCAATTCAATATCTCGCTCTTTAAGCCAAAGATTTTTTTAGTACTTTCATAAGAGCTATTTATTCTAATTAACTTAAAACATTTTTTTCGATGTTAACTGGTCCACTTCCAAAAACAAACCGACTCTCAAACAACATCTCCTAGGAGGGTTAAAAAATGGCTGTCTATGTGGTGGTTAAGAGCAAAACCACAATATCATTTTGTTTTGTCTCAATCAAAATATCTATAAATTGAGTAAAAGCTTGGGGGCCACGACGACAAAGTTTCATACAATAGTCCAAAGGAGGGGAATCTGTTCCCATTATATCGTTAAGTATTTATCCAGAAAATGTCTTTCTATGAGGAGATAAATTCCAGAAAGGTAATCATCCAAAACTAATCACTTTTCCAATTTTACTAGATTACGCATGATTTTCTGTTTCTCAATTCTATCCATTTTAATACTTTCACTGCCAGATACAGACCGTTTTCTATAAATTATTCTCTTCAATATATTTCGCCAGCGTACTTAATCCATCTTGTAGAGACTGTGTATGCGCTATATTCACCTTAGCCGCAAGACATATTTATTATTTAAACTTTAATTTGTTTAGAGTAATAAAGTTTCCTTCATACATCTTGTCTCATTTTAAGACCGACCGGGAGCCCCGTTTAATTTCCACCGCCAACTTAGGCAGTCTAGGACCTGTTTCAGCAGCACTTTTAATATTCAATAGTATATAGGTATCCATTTTGACTGATCCACTTCCAGAAAGAAATTGATCCTCGATCAATAGTTTCAGCCATCCGGGAACGTGTCTAGACATTATTTTGCCAAGTAATAGGGAAAATGGGTGTGTCATAGAAAACACCTGACTCAACCATTGAACTCTTGCCTAGAAACAGGGCTCTCATGTGAATTTTGCCAGGGCTCTCATACGAATCTTGCCAGGGCTGTTGTGACGTCAGAGGGCTCTCATGGGAAAAGGGATAGGGCACTCATAGAATGTATTATGGCCCCACTACTCCTATCGATAGAGACACGCAAAGATCGGTGACAACCAATTGTTTTGGAACTAGCTAAATGCTATTTAAGGTCCCCCTATTTCTGAGGTAATAATCGGTTAGAAAATAAAAAAAATAGAATATTATTAAGAAAGGAAAATACCTTCTCTTCAGAAATTTTACTAAACAGTGACAAAACCGAAATTGGCTGATAATTAGGTGGCTCACTTTGTGACCCATCCTTAAATAGTATGATACTTTAAGCCAGCTTGAATGTGGCGATACCGTCTGACTTTTGTGACGCAACAAACTAAGAAAAAAAAGTTCTTTTAAAGTTCCAAGTCATTTTATCAGAATAATAAATTATGTTGGCTGGTGTATGTAAAGGTTAGGGCACATTTAAGAGGATATACATTTTTAGAGCATCTTTGTAAAGTGGTTTCCTAATAAATGTAGCTGACTTTTTTGTCTTACTATAGGTCCTAATGAGCCGTATACCGACTATGTAGCGACTAGATGGTATCGCTCCCCAGAACTATTAGTTGGAGACGTCCATTACGGGCCACCAGTTGATGTCTGGGCGATTGGCTGTGTCTTTGCTGAGCTGGTTAGGGGAGAAGCACTCTGGCCTGGGAAATCTGACATTGACCAGTTATTCTTGATTCAGAAAACTATTGGTAAGTATTCATAGGTGCAGTCAGGGGGGTAGTAGTTCAGTTAACCCTCTTCTGAGACGCTTTGCTTTGGGGTCTAGGTTGATGTGTATTTCCACTTTGATCTCTGATTTGTATAGAAATAAGACATTTTAATTTAAATTAAGGTTTTACTTGTTATAGAAACATTTTCAATGTTTTATTTCTTACCATTAAACCGATTCATTCAGTACAAGTCGAATTAACAGCAGCCAGAACTCATTATTTATTAGTAAAATGCGGTATTTCTAATTTCGTTTTGACCCTCCCCCCCCCGTCCCGTAAAAATTAACATTTTAAGACTATAATAAACTTATCTAAACACATGAAAAAAATTCTTGAATCAACTTATGGTACTTGTCAACTAGCTGGAGCCCAGGCAAGAAGTCAAGTTTGGTCAATGCTAACAAAATAAAACAAAACATGATGAAAATATAGTAGTTTAGAAACAAATTTGGGCCATATATTTGCACTTTTGGGGGATGGGGGTGGGGTAAAGCATAGCATATATTTAATACGTAACCTAACCTACGTACCTTTTTCCCCCTACCCCCCCCCCCAAAAAAAAAAATTAAATATTGTAATCGCATTGACAAACCACGGTTTGCAATCCAATTCTCTATTGAAAGAAACCCGTTTGACTAGTTTCTTAAGCATCTTCCGTATACAATATATCGCGTGGGTTCTAGCTAATTGACCAGTACCCAACTTATGTTAGACGAGGATTTTTAGTTCAAAACTTCAATAGGGATCAATTGAAAAGGAGTAAAAATATTAATTTGCTGGCTCTTTGCGACATTCGTTGTCTCTTTGCCACAAAGTTAAGCAACATACTTGGTGACCGGTTCTTTCATAGTTTGATTTTGATTAATTTAACTTCAACAAGTTGCTTGGATATATTAGAAAAAGATTACAAAAAATAATGGAACTTAATAGCTTTAATTTTGGTTCACTTAACCTTTCGCTAGCTCTCCCTTTCTGTCCCTTGCCCTTTTTATATTCACTTCAACCTTTCTCTTCTTGTATTCATTTTTCCTGGTTTGTTCAAAAATATAATGAATACATTCACAAATTAAATACTAAAAAAAAAAAAAATATCATACCAAGATCCATCCGTGACATCAAAAAAGGAAAGAAAAAGGAAAGATCCCCAAAGTGATGCATGTAACACCTACTCCTTGGAAAACCATCTTTGTTTCAAGCCACGCGTTTTTATTTCTCATAACATAATTTTTTTTTTTTTACAAAGACTACTGAAAGAAATAAAAAATGAATAAGGAATTTTTAATCTATATACTGTTTAATCTATATAGTGATATTCATTTTTGTATGTCTTAATAATTTTGCATGTACTAAAGCTAAAAAAAAACTAATTACAAATATAGTTTGTAGTGCAGAAAGTAAAGAGCGACATTAAAACTCAAAACAAACTGATATTATTCTGTACATGAGGAAGGAGACTCTCATATATTGAAAATGTGTATTAGGTGAACATGATTGTCAGAAATGAACAAATGAGCTTTAGTTCATAATAAAACAGGCCTGATGATCGATCCTATTATGAATTAATCAAAAAAACTTTTTACACAAAATAAGTTTTTCAAAAAAAGGTAACGAACTCCATTAAACCAAAAATGAACAAAATAATTTGCACTTTACTGAAAAAATTCAAATAAATTTACTGAAAAAAATGTACACTGTCAGTTTAATATACATATTCTGATATTTATTCCTTAAAATCTTAATTAATTTTTGATTTCTGGAAGTTATAAAAGTGAAAATATTTGAAAGAAATTTTTTTGGCAAAATAGAAATTATATTCTGGCTTTTAGAAAGCATATGGTTTAGAACCTTACTCAGATTAATTTCTGCTTGTTGTGAGTTTGACTTATTTTAATTTCTGTTTGTTTTGGGTTTCACTTATTGATTGATACTGATTTGTGGTTGTTGTAGGCTTGGTAGATTATTTAATTCTATTTTTGTTCATTTTAGGTTTAATGGAGTTCTTTACTTTTTTTTAAAGAATTATTTTGTATAAAATTTTTTTTTGATTAATTTTTGTTCGTTTTATACTGACATAGTCTTTTTCAGGGAGAAAGACTGAGCCTCTTCTGAAGTTAAACAACCATCACTTCCATAAAAACCATAAATACCCCTTGAGCATAACTTACAACCCTTGCACCTAATCTCTGGGGCTTGTTTCAACACCAGAAGCCTTGTTATATGATATTTAGACTATTTTGAACAGAATGGCCATCTCAAAATTTCTATTAGACGTATTTCGGGACAATACAACGTGTGCAGGGGGGGGGGGTAGCTGCCATCTAATCACTTTGACTCTTAAAAAGAGCACTAGAGCGTCTGATTACCAATTCAATGAGCCCCCTTCGAAGTTTATATGGGTTTCCTATAAAACCCCTATATGTCCCCAGGGCATAACTTACAACCCTTGTCTTGAGGGCGGGGGGGGGGGGGATTCGTTATTCTCAAAGACATAATTTCCAGAGCTTTCTGATATGCTTAGCAAAACGGCTGTATCAAAATTTTGATTGGAAATCTTTGGGGAAATGATATGCGTGGGGGGGGCATTTGCCCTCTGATCACTTTTGACGAATAAAAAAGGCACTAGTCCTCTCAGTTTCCATTCAAATGATCCCTTTTTGAAGCTTCTACGAAAAAACGTTCTATAAAAACCTTATATAACCTTATAAGGGCATTACTTACGACCCTTGTCCTGAGGGCTATTGGGGAAGGGTTGTCATCCTCAAAGATATAATTTCCTGGCCTTTCAACTACGTTGAACAAAATGGCTATATAAAAATTTTGATCGGAAATGATTGGAGAAATGATGGGCGTGGGGGGTGATTCTCCCTCTGATCACTATCGACTATTAAAAAAGGGCAATAGCCCTCTCAACTTTCAATCGAAAGAGCCATTTTGAAGTTTTTACGACAACACTTTCCATAAGACATTATATTTCCCCAGGGCATAACTTACAACCTTAGCCCTAAAAACTGTGGTGGGTTGTTATACTCAAAAACATAATTTCCAGACTCTTCAACTACGTTCAACAAAATGGCAACATCAAAATGCTGATCGGAAGTGTTTGGGGAAATCATGGATTTAGGGGGCATTCGCCCTCCAAATGTTTTTTAATATTAATAAGGGCACTATCCCTGTCAATTCCCAATTGAGTGAGTCCTTTTTGAAGTTTATACGACAACGCTGGCAAAGACCTAATTTCCAGAGCTTTCAACTATATTGAACAAAATGTCTACCGGAAAATTTTGATTGGATGTGTTTGGGGAAACGATGAGCGTGAGAGGGGCGTTAGTTGCCCTCCAATCACTTTCGAATATTAAATAGGGCACTAGCCCTTTCAATTTCCAATTGAATGAGCATTTTTTGAAGTTTTTACGACAACGCTTTCTATAAACCCTTATATGCCCCCAGGACATAACTTATAACCCTTGCGCTGATGTTTGTGGGGGAGTGTCATACTCAAAGACATAATTTATTTTCCGAAATTTAAAGAGGAAAGATATTTTGTATTTTCATTTTGGGTACTGTTCCATTAGCTGGGCAACACGCGAGACAGTCACTCGAGAATAGCAAAGATCAAATAGACATTACCCGGTAATTCCTATCTGACGCTGAATAAACGAGAGGTTTCTCACTCCGGGAACTATATTTGAGCTTTAGTATTTTGGGGGTTTAGGGGGGAAAAGGTACCTAGGTTAGGTTATGTATTTAATATATGCTATGCCTTATCCCCAACTATCAAAATATCAAAATTATCCCCAACTATCAATAATCAAAATGTGCAGATATATAGCCGAAACTTGTTTTTAAACTATTGTATTTTGATTATTTTGTTTTATTTCATTAGCATTAACCAAACTTCATTTTTCGCGTGCTGCCCATGTAATAGAACAGTGTCTCGTTTTGTTAGATGATAATTAAAACTAAAACTTCTTCCGAAATCTAGCGAGGGGCACAAGAAATAGAGGGGGAGGGTGATTTTCTCTCCCAGAAATTCACGTCCCTAACAGAGGAGAGGTTAAAAGTATGTTGAAAATTTAGTGCAGCTTTGAAAGATAGTGCATAGCGAATTTTCTCCCTTTCCGAAAATGCTTCGTGTTTCCTTCTTTAAAAATGAGACACTATTAATAAAACCCAATTGCAACAATGCTTTAGACTTTGATATAATACATTTAGTTATTCGCGAATTAGAATTTTGTTTGCTGTTCTGTTTTGCATAAAATAGGCATTTATTGTGCCCATCTTGAATACTATTAAATTTTGTCAAGTATATATACTAATTGAGAACATTAAGATTGGACAGTTGTGAGGCTGCAGAGATGACATAATAAAACGAGGCTAGTTTCTGATTCATGAAATGCAATGAGTTTCAGTACCTCTCTCATCATCTCTGAATTCTCCTCTGCATATTTTATTTTTATGTTCTGTAGTTGTTTTTCAAACAGTTCGTGGTAACAAACTGTAAATAAGGAGTGACCCGGCTCAATAGTAACCGAAACTCCAAAAAACGGAATTTGATACTATTAGATATATCAAAAGAAATGTTTTTTGTGCTGAATTCAAATATATAAATTTCATTAACTTTAGTCTTACCCATCAAGGGTTACGAGCCTGAGAAAATTCTCCTGATTTTCGAAAAAAGGGGAAAACAGCCCCTAAAAGTCAAGTGATCTGAATGAAAATCACACCATTAGATTCAGTGTATCAGAGAACCCTACTGTATATCTCTTATTTCCTATCTGCTCCTATCTGCAAAATGTGGAATTTTGTATTTTTTGCAAGAAGAAAGATCAGGGATGCGTGTTTTTTTCCCGAGGGGTGATCGTATTGACCCAGTGGTCCTACAATATTGGTAGAGGGCTCATTATGATGGAAATTAAAAGCTCTAGGGCCATTTTAAGTGACCAAAAAAATTGGCGGCCAACTAGGCCCCCTCCCCCGCCCCTTTTTTTCCAAAGTCGTCTGATCAAAATTTTGAGATAGCCATTTTGTTCATCATAGTTGAAAGGTCCAATAACTATGCCTTTGGGTATAACATGAGTAGTATCCATGTATAAGGTCCGAACTGTACAAGGAAATACACATAAATATGTGTGCAGTTTCAACGTACATGCCTTACCACGGGCAGGTATCTAGTACTACAGACGGTACATGCCTTACCAGACAGGTTTCTGTGTCAACACCCATTTTCTGGACCACTATTAATTACTATCAACTCTACAAAGAATATGCTCAGATGTGTAATAGATTTGACGCCTACAAGGAAACCTACAAGAATGTTTACATTATTAGCGGTATCCTAGCTAACTCTATTTGTGAAAAGGTATTCCATTTGCGTAACTCTACTCTGAATGATCTTAATTGGTGATTGAATAATAGAGATGAAACAGAGCTCAATAAAATTTTTAATTGGATTGTATGAAAGTGGTAAAAAGGGTTAAACTGCTTGCCAGTTAAAGTAAGTCCGAGGGGGTGGTAACTCTTACGCAATTTAATATAAATTTGGAATAATATCATTGGTATCAATCTATGGAAATGGTTAATGATGACAAGAAGATTTTGTGACTTAACTTGGCTTTACTTCTTGGCTGTGTTTTGTATAATACATAAATACCTGTTGAGCAGTGTAGCCAATATAAAATATGCTGCAGTATTGGGGTATGCTAAAAAGTTGAAACTAATAGTCGTAGGCGCCAAGATGATCTTGTGACTTGACCTAGCTTTACTTCTTGGCTGTGTTCTGTATAATACACAAGTACCATTTGAGGAGTGTTGGCAATATAAAATATGCTTTAACATTGTAGTATACTAGACAGCTGATACTAACAAAGATGTAGATACCAAGAAAAGAATTTTAATAAAGAAATTCAGAACAATCTGTAGAAATCCTTAGAAATCAACTAGTGAGATGATTATGGGTTTGAACCATCAGGGACCACAACCACCAATGACCTGAACCAGCAAGGATCTCAACCTTTAAGGGTCCCCTATCCCCAACCTCCAAGGGGCCCCTACCCTCAACTTTTTGGGCCCTTCCCCTCATTTTTTGTACTTTCTTTTGAAGTTTTGTTTTTTAAATTTTTTTATTTTTTTAGCATAGTATATTTTTTCAACTTTTTTACGTGTCTTAGAATGATATAAAACACTTAAAACATAAAAAACTCATATTTAATATTTTCCAAATTCAAAATGAGAATGACATAGATATTTTAGTCGTGACTTTTACTATTAGAAAAATAATGTTTGTAGTAGCAGATTTTTGGACTGAATTTTTTTGGACTTGGAAGTTATTCAAATTTTTTACGTGTCTTAAAATGACATGAAATATGCTTGCGGCTCTACAAATCGTACTCTATGCTTGCTCATAGACACGACGCAGCTTTCCTACTGGTACTCTATGGCGGGTTATTGACACTACCTAGTTTATTGCATGTATTAATTCAGTAATTATTACGCAGTGGAAGAATAAACACATAGCTCATATCTTTAAAAAAGTGAAGATGAAGCATTTTAAGAAAGTGTGTTCACATAATAGTGTCATTGTAGCATTGAATGCTGACAAGGAGAAGTATTTGAACTATGAAACAAGCACAAGTGGTAGCACTATCGGAAACATATGCATGCATTGTCATGACAGTAGGGAATAAAAATTCTTTGGAGTCCCAAAAAAATTCAACTCTTATGATGGTGGATCTGTGAGATTGAGATCTCCGGAGATGATTGCACTCAAAGAGAATACCAATATCAAAATAATAGTTGATTAAGAGGGGCATCTTCTTGCTAGTGCTTGTGGTAACATGTTATCCAGTGTTAAACCCTATCGTCAGCTTTCGGGTATTAGCATTCAACGGAAGGTCAAAAGAAGACAGGCGTGCTCTTCTACTAATATCATAAACCATATCTTGTCTACGGGCCGGAACAGTTACCTGTGTAAAAATAATGTAGTAATAGACAGTGAAATTGCCGGAAAAATAAAAAGGGCATTGATAAAAAATATCATTGATGAATATAAAGATGAATCGATTAAAAACAAAGTGCCACAAACATTACGACCATCATTGATGATAAAGCCAATCAAGCTAATAATAGCAAATATGAAATGCATATTGAACATGTTGATAACCCCCCAATAAAAAATTGCTCAGCATGATAGTGTTATTGTAGCAGTCAATAATGACAAGGAGAAGTATTTGAACTATGAAACAAGTACAAGTGGCAGCACTATCGGAAACGTATGCGTGCGTGGTCATGACAGTGAGAGTTTAGATTTCATTGGATTAACCAAGAATTTCCATTATACACATGCTTGATTTGCGAAAGTATTATTTCCAGAGATGATTGCACACAAAGAGAATGCCAACATAAAAATAATAGTTGATGAGAGAGGGGCATCTTCGTGCTAATGGTTATGGTAACCTGCTACCTATTGATAGATCCTACCATCATCTTTCGGGTATTACCATTCAACGGAAGATCAAAAGAATACAGGCGTACTCTTCTACTAATATCATAAACTCTTCTACTAATATCATTATCAAAATAATAGTTGATGAAGAGGGGCATCTTCTTACTAGTGCTTGTGGTAACATGTTTTCCAGTGTTAAACCTTATCGTCAGCTTTCGGGTATTAGCATTCAACGGAAGGTCAAAGAAGACCGGCGTACTCTTCTACTAATATCATAAAACACTTCTTGTCTACACATCTGGCCGGAATTGTTACCTGTGTAAAAATAATGTGCCAATAGACAGTGAAATTGCCGGAAAAATAAAAAGGGCATTGGTAGAAAATATCACTAAAGAATATAAAGATGAATCGATGAAAAACAAAGTGCCAGCAAACGTTACTACCATTGATCAAACAGTCAATGAACCAAATAATAGCAAAGATGAAATGGTGACGCACCAGTAAAAATTGTGCATGACTCAAAATGGAATAATGATTTTTCTACTGCTTACGATCTAAGAGAAGAGAGTAGCCAGAATATCAAGAGAGAACATAATGAATTATTTTTTGAAACAGATTCAAAATGTCCAAAGTTGTTCAATGATATTAACAATGTATAATAATATATTTTTTTTATTATTATTCTGCTTGTTATAATTTCATTAGAAATATATTATGCATTACATTGTTATGTGTTCTTTATTTTTAGTATATACTAGCATATCAAACATTTAGAATGTCTATTAAAACATCGGAGACGTAAGAAAAAGAATTTTCATACATCATATGTCGGATAGATAGTTTTACATAGACAAAAGTAAGTATCAGGATGAATAAATTCTATATCAACATCTTTTGTCGGATAGGTCAGGATAAAATTGAAAAAATCTAAGTATCAGAGTGAATAAATTCTCTATCAACATCCTTTGCCGGATATGTCGGTTAACATTATCAAAGCCTAAGTGTCAGAGTGGTGAAATTCTGTATCAACATCTATTGTAAGATACATGGGATAATATTGATGAAATCTAAGTATCAAAGTGAATACAATTTTTCTATCAACATCTTTGTCAGATACATTGGATAAAATTGACTAAACTTAAGTATCAGATTGAATGAATTCTTTATCAACATCTTTTTTCGTATACGTCGGATAACATTGTCAAAATCTATGTATTAGGGTCAATAAATTCTCTTTCAACTTCCTTTGTCTGATACATCGGATAGCATTCACAAAATCTAAGTATCAGAGTGATAAATTCTTTCTCACCGTCTTTTGTCAGATATGGTAAAGTTGAGAAAATCTAAGTATCAGAGTGAACAAATTCTTTATCAATGTCTTTTGACAGATACGTTTGATAACACTGAGCAAATCTAAATATCATAGTGAATAAATTCTTTATCAATCTCTTTTGTCGGATACATCAGATAACATTCACGAAAACTAAGTATCAGAGTGAATAAATTTATTATCATCGTCTTTTGTCAGATATGCCTTATAAAATTGAGAAGATCTAAACGTCAGAGTGAATAAATTCTTTATCAATGTCTTTTGACAGATTCTTTATCAATGTCTTTTGACAGATACTGCTAATTGGATTAACATTTATATAAATTCATATTTTTAAGAATTCATCTAACTACAATGTGGCTTAAAAAATACTGCTAATATTTATACAAGTTAATATTTCTAAGAATTTATTTAACTACAATGACGGACAAAGGGTCATAAGAATTTTCAATACATTTTTGAGGTTAGGTAGACATTCTCTGCTACTATTAGCAAATCACTGCCGATCAAGCCCTCTGGGACCAAGACAGCCAATGAAAAACAGGGACTGCAACAAACAGGCAGCCATCCCGAAAATATTGAAATGATACTATTAGAGGAGAACCCTTGAATCGGCCAACCCGGCCGGATGGGAGTTAAGTAAGTAATAGTCTGGAGAAAAGCTATTTCAGGGGGGATCCAGGGAAAGGGCAAGGGGATGTGCGCCCACCTTGCGTAGTCTAAAGTAGTGTAATTAACTTAATTAACTCAAGTTTGCGTTAATTAATCTTGCTCCTAACGCAAGTTTGTCGGATCAACCTATTTTGCGCCCCCTCCTAAAACTTTTTCCATCGGATCAACATATTTTGCCCCCCCCCCCCTAAAAAAAATTCTGAATCCGCCCCTGTGCTATTTAGCTGAAAATTAGAAAGAAGCGTGACAATATTCATCAGTAATTTCATATGTTTATCGTAATAAATAGTAAACATAGATATACTTACATTTGAGTATGACATTTTGGCCTATCAATATATGTTAGCTCTCTGTGAACTAAAAGTTGACTGGAGTGATTTCGTTATAGATCAATAATTCAAGTTTTATAACACAATAAAATAAATTTTTCATTAGTTGTGAAAGAACTGTCTTTCCAACATTTTTCTGATCTTTTTGTTGTTGAAATAAAAACTCAGATCAAGGAACTAGTTTAAAATTCTAGGCCAATTCAAATATCGATTTTAATCAATGTACTTTAATTTTCAATTTATTTCATTTAAATTTTATTTATTTTTTTTACCAGAATGAATAAAAAACGAACATAAATTAGATAAACATAATATTAGATATGGCCGTACTAGAAAAATTCAGAAATAAGTATGTTAGTTAAGATTTTAAAACTGACTTTTGTTTTATTAATTAAAAATTCATGGCTTATTCAGATATCAGCTGATATTAGATATCAGATATCAGCATGTTCTAAGATGAAAGGATTAGAATGGCTTTTGAGTCTTGGATGGAAAGTTAATACAAAACAGAATGCAAACAGGGGTTAATGCTAAACCCTATGCTTTCTAAAAGCCAGAATATAATTATTACTTTATTAATAAAATTTTTTTTAAATGTTTTCACCTTTATAACTTTAAGAAATCGAAAAATAGTTACGATTTTAAGGAATAATTACCGTCATATCTATAGAAAATGCATCAAATAGAAATTTTGAGATTGCCTTTCTATTCAAAATAGTCGAAATATAATATAACCTGGCTTGTCGGGTTGAAACAAACCCTACAAATAAGAGACGAGGATTGTAAGTTATGCTCAGAGGGTATTTAAGTTTCTAATTGAAGGAATAGTTGTTTAAGTCTAGAAGAGGCTTTGTCTTTCTCCCTGAAAAAGACTGTGTCAATATAAAACGAACAGAAATTAACTAAAAAAAACTTTTTTCCACTAAATAAGTTTTTCAAAAAAAAGCAAAGAACTCCATTAAACCAAAACTGAACAAAAATACAATTAAATTATGTACCAAGCATACAACAACCACAAATCAGTATCAATAAATAAATATAAACCGAAACAAACACATTAAAATAAGTCAAACTCAAAATAAGCAGAAATTGATATAAGTAGGGTTCTAAACCCCAAACCCCATGCGTTCTAAAAGCTAGAATATAATTTGTATTTTACTGAAAAAAAAATTTAAATGAATTTAGTGAAAAAATGTGTATGGTCAGTTTAATGAAACAAAATAGAATAAAAAATAATCTAACAAGCATACAACTACCACAAATTAGTATAAATAAAAAAATGAAACCCAAAACAAACAGAAATTAAACTATGTCAAACTCGAACCGAGCAGAAATTAATCTGAGTAGGGTTCTAAACCCTATGCCCTCTAAAAGCTAGAATATAATTTTGTACTTTATTAAAAAAATTTTTTAATGTTTTCACTTTTATAACCTATAGAAATCAAAAATTAATTGAGATGTTATGGAATAAATATAAGCATATGTACATTAAACTGACAATGCATATTTTTGTCAGTAATTTCATTTGAATTTTTTTTCAGTTCTTTACTGAAAACGTTTGACACAAAGAGCTCAAAATCCTATTCTATGGCAAAAAAAATTTATTCATAATTAATTAAATTTCTAAACCTAACCTTGAAAGCAGTGGCGTTGTTTCAGGCGGGCAATGATTTGGAGAAAAAACGATTCTATAGCCCATGCTCTTGACTTTTTGGATGGCAGGGGCGGATCCAGGATTTTCTTAGGAAGGGGGGGGGGGCGCAAAATAGGTTGATCCTACAAAAACAATTTAGGCGGGGGCAAAATAGGTTGATCCGATAAACTTGTGTTAAAAGCAAGTTTAATTAACGCAAACGTGGGTTGATTAAGTAAATTACACTACCTTAGACTACGCTAGGGGGGTGCGTGCGCCCCTCGCCCCCCTGGATCCACCACTTTCGGATGGAGATCAATCTCCCCCCCCCTCCCCAATAATGTGTTGTAGCTACATCCCTGCTTGAGAGCTCCGATTCAACTTTGTAATTCCCAGTAATTTTAACATGACTGCTAATAAGGTAATTTTTAACATGAGAAGAATTATTATTGTGAGTTAGTCATCTTTCAAGCTTAAATTATTACTAGACGCCCACCTATTTATGTATTTATAATTGGTCAAGAAAATGTGTCAAAAACGGTATTAATTTTCTTCTTTTTAATTTCAATTTTTAAATTGTGTTTTTATTCCGCATTCACAGAATTTTCATTCAAAATTTTCAAGGAAAATGCTACATTTTCGTCTAAATTACTACGGTGCAAAAAAAAATAAGCAAAGCTAGTTCATTAGATTCGGCGTGTTTTTCGTCTTTAACAGCTTAGACATTAATAATTTGGTGAGTCCAAAGACAATCTATCCTTCAGAAATACTTTAATTGCTTAGGCTATTATCTATGGGTTTATGTGTTTTCTCTTGGAAAATTCTCGAGCCCCATTAAGTATGCTCCCTGAAGAAAATTACCCCCTCCTCTAGTCATAGTTGAAAATATTTTTTTCAATTTAATTTTGATTTTTTTTTTTTTTTAATTCATGCCCAGGCTTAACCAACACATGATGGAACCAAGACTTAATCTGAACAGGGTTCTAAACCCTATGCTTTCTAAAAGTCAGAATATAATTGGTATATAATTTTAGAAAGCATAGGGTTTAGAACCCTACTCAGACTAATTTCTGCTCGGTTCGAGTTTGACATAATTTAATTTCTGTTTGTTTTGGGTTTCATTTTTTTATTGATACTGATTTGTGGTAGTTGTATGCTTGGTAGAATATTCCAAGGCCATATCCAGGGAGGGGTTACCCGGTTTGAACCCCCCCCCCCCTCCGAAATTTTTGACCGAGTCGAAAATAAGCCGAAAATTAGTAAAACCTACGTAAAAATCATTAAAATTAGTCGAAAACTGAGTAAAAACTTAGTAAACCCCCCCCCCCGAAAAAGTCAAAAATTAGTAACCCCCCCCCCCCCCCGAAAAAAAAATCCTGGATCTGCCCTTGGATTATTCGATTCTATTTTGTTCATTAAACTGACCATACACATTTTTTTCATTAAATTCATTTGAATTTTTTCAGTAAAATACAAATTATATTATTTAGAACGCATAGGGTTTAGAACCCTACTCATATTAATTTCTTCTCGTTTTGAGTTTGTCTTATTTTAATTTCTGTTTGTTTCGGGTTATATTTGTTTATTGATACTGAGTTGTGGTAGTTGTATGCTTGGTACATAATTTGATTCTATTTTTGTTCATTTTTGGTTTAATGGAGTTCTTTATGTTTTTTTTAAAAACTTTTTTTGTGGGAAAAGTTTTTTTTAATTAATTCAAGAAAGAGTTTGTTACTTATTTACAATTTTGTCATAATTTTTTGAATTAAATTTCTGTACTGTGTATCCAGGAGGCGAATTCAAGAAAGAGTTTGTTACTTACTTACAATTTTTTCATAATTTATTGAATGAAATTTCTGCATTGTGCATCCAAGAGGTGAAATCAAGAGAGAGTTTGTTACTTTCTTTCAATATTTCCATAGTTTTTTGAAGGAAATTTTCATATTGTGTATCTAAGAGGTGAATTCAAGAAAGAGATTGTTACTTACTTAAAATTTTTTCATAATTTCATGAATGAAATGTCTGTGTTGTGTATCCTAGAGTGACTTCAAGAAAGAGTTTGTTGCTTACTTACAATTTTTCAGAATTTCTTGAATGAAATGTCTGTATTGTGTATCCAAGAGGTGACTTCAAGAAAGAGTTTGCTACTTACTTACAAATTCTTCATAATTTCGTGGTTGAAATATCTGTATTGTGTTTCCAAGAGGTGAATTTAAGAAGGAGTTTGTTACTTGCTTACAATTTTTCAATAATTTCTTTAATGAAATTTATGTATTGTGTATCCAGAAGGCGAATTCAAGAAAGAGTTTGTTACTTACTTACAATTTTGTCATAGTTTCTTGGATGAAATTTCTGCATTGTGTGTCCAAGAGGTGACTTTAAGAAGGAGTTTGTTACTTACTTACAGTTTTTCCTTAATTTATCGAATGAAATTTCTGCATTGTGTATCCAAGAGGTGACTTCAAGAAAGAGTTTGTTACTTACTTACAATTTTTTCATAATTTCTTGAATGAGATTTCTGTTTTGTGTATCTATGAGGTGAAATCAATAAAGATTTTGTTACTTATTTACAATTTTTTCATAATTTCTTGAATGAAATTCTGTATTGTGTATCCAAGAGGTGACTTCAAGAAATAGTTTGTTACTTACTTACAAGTTTTTTCATAATTTCATGAATAAAATTTCTGTATTGTGTATCAAAGAGGTAAATTCAAGAAAGAGTTTGTTCCTTACTTACAATTTTTTCATAATTTCATGAATGAAATGTCTGTATTGCGTATCCAAGAGGTGAATTCAAGAAAGTGTTTGTTTCTTGCTTACAATTTTTTCATAACTTCTTGAACGAAATGTCTGTATTGTGTATCCAAGAGGTGAATTCAAGAAGGAGTTTGTTACTTACTTACAATTTTTTCATAATATCTTGAATGAAATTCTTGTATTGTGTATCCAAGAAGCAAATTCAAGAAAGAGTTTGTTACTTACTTACAATTTTTTCATAATTTCTTGAATGAATCTTCCATATTGTGTATCCAAGAGGCGAAGTCAAGAAAGAGTTTGTTACTTACTTACAATTTTTTCATAATTTCTTGAATGAAATTTCTGCATTGTGTATCCAAGAGTTTACATCAAGAAAGAGTTTGTTACTTAATTACAGTTTTTCCATAATTTCATAATTTTCCACAATTCCATAATTTATTTAACGTAGTTGAAAGTTCTGGAAATTATATGTTTGAGCAGGACAGTCCCCCCACAGTCTTCAGGGGCAAGGGTTATAAGTTATGCCCTGGGGGTATATATGGATTTTATGGAAGGAATTCTCGTATAAACGTCAGAGAGGGCTCATTTGATTGGAAATTGAAAGTTTTGGTTCACTTTTTAAGTGTCAAAAGATATTGGAGGGTAACCAGCTTTACCCCCCCCCCCAAAAAAAAAACCCTTTTATCCCAAATACATCAAATAAAAATTTTAAGATAGCTATTTTGTTAAAAATAGTTCAAAGATCATATAACAAAAATCCGGTGTCGACACAAACCCCCAGGGACCGGGGGCAGGCGTTTGGGGACATATATGGGTCTTATGGAAGGGATGCTCGTTTCAACTTCAAAGAGGGCTCATTTGATTGGAAATTGATATTCTAGTTCACTTTTTAAGAGTCAAAAGAGATTGGAGGGCACCTAGCCCCCCCTCCCCCTCTACGCCCTGTTTTCCTCAAACCCATCCGATAAGAACCTTGAGATAGATTTTTTTTAAATAGTTCAAAGACCATATAAGGACAACTCGGGGGTCAAAACAGCCCCCCAGGGCAGGTGTTGTAAGTTATGCCCTGGGGAAATAAATGGTTCTTTTTGAAGGGATGCTTGTAAAAATTCAGAGATGGCTCATTTGATTGGATATTGAAAGTTTTAGTTCAGTTTTTAGAATCAAAAGAGATTGGAGTGCAACTAGCCCCCTCCCACCCCTTTTTCCACAAATGCTTCCAGTAAAAATTTTGAGATATCCATTAAGTTAAAAAGTGCTCAAACGTCATATAACAAAAACTCAGGTGTCGTTACAACCCCCCAGGGCCCGGGGGCAGGCGTTGTAAGTTATGCCCTAGGGCATATATTGTTCGTATGAAAGGGATGCTCGTATAAACTGCAGAGAGGGAGCATTTGGTTGGATATAGATAGTTCGAGATCACTTTTTAATAGTCAAAAGAGATCCGAGGGCAGCTGCCCACCCCCATGCCTTCTTTTTCAAAACCTATCTGATGAAAATTTTGCGATAAACATTTTGTTAAAAATAGTTCAAAGGTTGGATAAGAAACAATCCGGTGTCAAAAGAACCACCCAGGGCGCAGGGAAGGCGTTCTAAGTTACACCCTAAGGGCATGTATGGTTTTTATGAAAGGGATACTCGTATAAACTTCATAGAGGAATCATTTGATTGGAAATTGAAAGTTCTAGTTCACTTTTTAAGAGTCAAGAGAGTTGAACTAGCCCCCTCTCCCCATTCTTTTTTTTCCCAAACCCGTCCGCTACAAATTTTGAGATAGACAGTGTTTTGGAAATTGTTCAAAATTAGATTACAAAAACTCCCCCCAGAGCCCGGGGGATGGGCATTGTTAGTGTTGTCCTGGGGGCGTATATGGTTCTTATGAAAAGGATGCTCGTACAAACTTCAGAGGGGGCTCATTTGATTAGAAATTAAAAGTTCTAGTTCAGTTTTTAAGAGTCAAAAGATACCCGAGGGAAACTAGCCCCCCCCCCCACACACACACACCCTTTTTTCCCAAGCCATCCGATAAAAATTTCAGGTGACTATTTTGCTAAAAATAGTTCAACCAAAAGATATTCAAATGCCAGGGTCGACACAACCCCCTGGGGCCCAGGGACAGGCACTGTAATTTATACTCTGGGGATATATATGGTTCTGATAGAAGGGATACTCGTATGAACTTCAGAGAGGGCTCATTTGATTGAAAATAAAAAGTTCTAATTCACTTTTAAAGATTCAAAAGAGGCCGAAGCTTAATCTAGTCCCCCCATGCCCTTTTTTTCCAAACCCATCTGATAAAAATTTTTAGATAGCATTTTTGCTAAAAAAAAAAATAGTTCAAACATCACATAGTAAAAACTCCGAGGTTGCTACAAACCCATTTTTTCACTTTGATATTGTTACTTTGATATCAGTTTTGATACTTTGATGAATATTTGATTTTTTTTAAGTTTAATTTTGAAATAAGGAATTTTTAAAAACTTGAAATTTTTTGCATTAAAAAACGAACAAAAATTAAGTAAAAAAAAACTTTCCGAAAATAAGTTTTTCAAAGAAAACTAAAGACCATTTTGGACTTTTGGCAGATATAAACACCTTTTAAAATTCAAACTCAAAACGACCAGAAATTACTATTAAAGAATAAATGAAACCCCAAACAAACAGAAATTGAATAAACAATCATAGCAAAAACTTACAACAAGTAATAATATAAATGAATAAATAGATCTTAAAGCGAGTAATGCTTAGATTGAATATGAAAATCAAGCTTAAGACGGAAAAAATATTTTCCTATTGAAGTACAAATGAAACTTAAAACGAACAGAAATTAAATAAACAATAAATGTAAACAAACATACAATATATATTTATGTAAATTAATAAATAAATTTAAAACGAGTGAAACTTAAATTGAATATGCAAATTAATCTTGAAACGAACAAAAATCACCACAAACAAGAGTTTGGGTATGACCTCCTTCTCTCACTGTAAAAGTATAGAACCTACTATGTCATTGGCGCTTTGCTGAAAACTATATGCGTCTTGAACAGTCTTGGAAAGTATAAACACCATCAAATTGAATATTTGATGTATAATGATATTAACTGTTGAAAGATCCATCTGTTGAAGAATTTATTTCACTGTAGTTGTATTTTTTTTTCCAATGCTGTAAGAACTGGAAAACAAAATATTTGTAATATAATCCCTTTTCAGTTAAGCGCCAATGACGCAGTAGGCTTTCGGTTTTTATTTACAGTTAGAAAAGGAGGTAGTATCCAAACATAGTCCAGTAAATCTACGAAACTCTGGGACAAAATTGCAAAATAAAAGATTTTTACACCGTCTTGTAGAAAAAAAAATTATGTACAACATATCAAAAGTTCCTGAAAATCCCCTTGGCGAACAGGATAAAAAACAAGGGGAAAGGGGGAAAATTAGAAAAATTCAGGGGCAGATTTATTATGTGCTCTAATTTCACGTCTGCTCTTTTTCTTAGCGGAGAACTCGAAAAAAGAAAGTTCTATTGTTTTATCGCTGGACTTGGTTCGACTTTCCCCTTTAGCGGGGAAGGGGGGGGGGGACAGTATCCTTGAGAGTTGTGCTATATATTTGTCAAAAAGTTGCCCCCAAGATTTTTTGACTCGATGATTTAAAAAAAAAATTGTATTAGATTCGTATCTTGCTTTTCTTCAGTGTTTTCACCGTAGGGGAGACAATGCATCGGGCCTTCGGAATATGTGGGAAGATTTAGGCTACCTCGACTATATTATAAAAACATAAGACAAAACAAAATGTACAAAATGAAACAAATCAGGCAACTTCGGTAATCATAGCAAAATATATTTACGGTTTTGACGGAACTAAAAGATAATGCCTTGCACAAGGATTTGTACTAAACATTGTCATCTTCATCGTTATCAACAAAAACATCTTTATTAGAATACGCAATCTCTTGGCAGTCTTTGCAAGCAAGTGTGCAAGGCAATCCATTTTTTTGGCAACTATGGCGTGAGTAGGTCCGATGTCTGTCATGATTGGAGTGAGGCGTCCGTCACGTAATCGCCAACCCCAATCTTTCGGGTCGAGTTCTGACGCAGTATCACGCCATTCCGTTACCTGATAGAAGACTACAAGAATGAAATTTCACAGCCGATGGAGTTGGTGAAAGTCTCTCTGGGTTCACAAAAGTTGATGTCTTTGAGCTTTTCAGTTTTTCAAGAAAAACCTTGTACCTAGCTTTGCTGAGACTCTTCCCTTTCTTAGCCTTGTAGAAACACAGCAAAAATCTTCACCGGCTTGCTGGACTTCTTTCTTCGTAGAGCGTGGATTAAGGAATGCTTCACATTTATTCATAAATTCTTGATTGCCTTTCGGGAATGGCAGAAAAGCCTGCTTTGCTATCCCAAACGAACGGGACGTCGTGTCACAACCAAGAAAAGCGTGGTCAACAAGAATAGAGTGACAAACCTGTTCCAGCCATCTTTTTGTAAAGTTGATGTGCCAATGTTTAGTTGACAGCGCTCTTGACTTGGTACTGGTTTCAATGTAGAGATCCCTGGCTTCCGAAAGCAGGTGATGGAGGAGAATGATCAATAAATCAGTGCCGTTTCCGACTACTGTGGCTACCCTTCCCTTGGCCGCATTAACACCAGTCAATGCAATCAGAACGTTCTCATCTCTCTCTGCATGAAGGGCAGTGAGGCCGGCTTTGACAAGCTTCTTACCAATAGCTCGAATAATGTTCTGCTTATTGTTGGGATTCCACAATAAGTCTTCTTTCTTTCTTTGCAGCTTAAAGCTCAGGTTGAAAGCTAGGTGACATCTTTGGTAGACAGAACTGAAGTGTAACCCTCAAAGAAGACGGAAGCATTTGAATACTTCTTCGTCACGAATGAAACGTAGCTGTTGCAAATCTGTTCGGAAGTGTTTCCTATTTTCCATGGAATATGCTGGAGTGGCCATCCACCATCGATCACGTATTTTTCCGGCTCTTTTGATAGGACGTTCACAGGTTCTGCATTTGCTAATTTTCAAATAGCTTTTGCTAGCTCCACTTTATCTGGCTGTCTCGGCAGGCTTGACGATTCGAAAAGGGCAGTAGGATAGCTGGAAAGTTTGAATCTGAGTGATTCTTCCATATTCCCTCCGGCTGTAGTTGCCGCTGCTGCAAGATATCGGAATAGAAGACTTGCGTCTCTCTGCATGTCTTCACCGTCAGCTTCGGAAATGTTGCCTTGATAGGCAATCGTAATGACTTTGCTTTTGCGCTTGAAGATGTAGCGATCGGCATCGGTGTCGTCCATTGACTTCAGAATTTCTTTTCCTATCACCTTTGCTGCATCCGCGTTGACACCCCTTGCAGCTGTCATACCATTCGATATATTGCGCAATTGAGTGCAGTTGTCGCACGGACAGGACTGCGTATAAAAGCTAGTAAAGCCTTTACGCCCTTTCATTGCTTATGTAGAGTGACTACATAAGCTCATTAATTTGAGCTCGCACTGGCATTGTCCAGATCAACCTTTCCGTCTCACTCATTTCATTTCCTCTCGTGAGTCCCAAGCTTGTTTTCAGCGACTTCATCAGTACTTGCTCAATTACTAAGTCGGGAGAGAGCCTAGCCCAAAATCTATCGCTTCTTCGAATGACAAACATCCCATCCACGACGTCTTTATACAGCTTCTGGTTACTTTCTTTTAGCTTTTCCATTTGCTGATAAAATATTCTCACCGATTTCGTATACAGGCTGTGGCCTGCAGCTGCAAAGTAAGGGAACATCTAAGAGAGTGCTTGAAGATACTGCACCCAGTTTCCGGTCCGTTCTGCCCTGATTGCCTTGTTAAGCAATCCGAACATTTCTGAATGCTGAAGCCATATTTTTGCAGTCCTGTTGTTCTGCAGCGTGTCTTGAAACTCCATCATTCGCGTTTGGATTCTACGCACTACGTCTGCGTTGGATGTGTCTTCAAGGGTTACTTCCTCATTCAGCAGAGCAATACATATTGCCGAAGCTTCTGCAAAGTCTGAATGACTCGCACGTATGTCATCTGTGTAGTTGTTGAAACCATACGATTTGCAAATGAGAATGATCCGTAATGTTGAATCTATAAGCTCGAGCGCTCTCATGGCTCTTGAAAAAGCCTTACCACTAAGGATACGCTTAATGGTGTTACCGGCATATAGGCATTCGAGCACTTCTTTTATTCCTGTTTCCGTCTTCAAGTGCCCGATCGCTCCAAGAAAGCTTATACGGCAATGGAGACCACTGATCATTGGAACTGCTGCCTTGAGATGACTATCAGCAGGCTCAGCATTGATGATGTTCACCGCTTTCATGTACAAAGGTTGGTTAAAAGTCACAACTGGTACCATTCTGTGCTGGTGTGCTTTATCCGAGATATAACGTAAGGTTAGGTTGCATGCTAAAGTATGTCAATGCCATCGATCTTTTCATCGAACGTGATGGTCGGGATGGGTTTGTACACAAGACTGTTCTCTTGTAGGCTTCTTTAGTGAAAGAAGAAAGGAACTTGTCCAACCTGCTGGAGTACTTCAACGTTTACAACTGCTCTTGGGTTTATAATTGGAAATTTAGGTAGCCTTCGTGTGGCAGCAGTTTCGTTTTCGTTTTCTGAAACGAAAGATTACCTTGCGAACAAAGTTCAGAATAGGTTAAATGCTGGGAAAAGTAAAAGAACTGCAGCTAAGCTTGCAAGCCAACGAATCTGTTCAATTTATAATTCACAAATTGGTTTATGAACTTTTGAGATTTAATTAGGGGTTATAGGCCGGGGGTTAGCTGACCTCTATTGTTTTGGTTTAAGTATAAATATATTCTTCAGTTTTTGATAGATTTCCTTTTATATACTCTGAGGAGGCGATTTTGAATCATTATAGACATCCGATTTTGTTTATGCGCCAGTACATGGAAGTGTTTATTTAATATGTTTTTTTGTTTCCTATTTATTAATATTTTTTCGTTTGTCTTTTTTTCTTTCTCTTTATGTGTTTAGTATGTTTTATTTTGATTAAAGTTAAGTTTAAAAAAAAATTGTTTCATTTTCTCTTTTTTTCCGTTGAGAAAGGCTCCCGGACGTGGGGCCGACATATTCGGAGTAGTTTGTTTAATTAATTGTTTATTTTATTGTATTCACTGTTTTATAAAAATTAAAACTCGTTTTTCTTGCTTAATTTTTTGTAATTGTTTTATGTTTTTGCTATGATTGTTAATTTAATTTCTGTTCGTTTTCGGTTTCATTTATTCTTTAATAGTAATTTCTGCTCGTTTTGAGTTTGAATTTTAAAAGATATTTGTATCTGCTGAGCTTAAGTTTAAAATGGCCTTTAGTTTTCTTTGAAAAACCTTTTTTTCGGAAAGCTTTTTTTTAATTAATTTCAAACAATAGGCTGTACGAAAAATCTGGTTCAATACCGCTTTCCAGGGCTATAATGAAAGAGAGTTTGATGTGGCTAGGGCACGTTGTGCGGATGAAGGGTGACAGATTCCCGAAGATTGCTATTTTCGGCCAACTGTCTAGGGATAAACGAAAAGCAGGGCGTCCTCATGTGGGGTGGGAGGACGTCATAAAGAAAGATTTAAAGGAAATGGAACTTCGTGGGAGGGTGTAAAAAGGGAGGATTTGAATAGAATTGGGATGAAGGAGGAGCGTGCGTAGCTGTGTTGGCCTCAGACGGCTTGGTGTTGCGGTGAGTTGTTAGAAGTAGTAGTAGCAGTATGTAAATTCCCTGGTATTTTACTTGTTGTTGTTTTAATCCATGATTATTGTTTCGAAAAAAAATAATACTCAATTCCAAATATTTGTAGATGAGATTTTGAAACCTCTACACTATGGTTCTCTTATTGTTTTTTAGTTAGGGAGGGGTAGATGCCTCAAAGGATGAACTTAATGCCGAAACATCCTTATTGTCATTGATTCTTCAGATAAATAGAAAATTAGTTATAAGGAAGAGGCAGATTGGTTCATGTAGAAATTGATATATAATCCCTCTTGATTCCCGGGAATATTTCTGGTCTACACTGTTATTATGGAAGTAACGAGAAATATTAAACCTCAAAATGAGCAGAATCTCTTCCGTATAGAAGTGGGGCTGTCTCTTCTTCCTCCCCAAGCTCTCCCTCATGGCCGTAGAAATTTCAGGGGGTTCTCATTCAAACAGATATTGAGGGTTCTAGTCTTTTCTTTAAAGTCGAAAGTAACTGAAAATCTACCAACCCCTGTTTCAGAACCATTTTTGATATCTGATCATTTTTTTATATTTAGAAGTGATCCCAAATCTATGATTTTTCTTTGGTAAAAAATAGCAAAATTCCAAACGTTTCTGTATGAGAGCTTTAAACCTCTACAATAGGGATCTCTGATTGTTTTGTAGTTAAAGCGGGGGGCAGACGCCTCGAGACAGGTGCGGATCCAGGATTGTTTTAGGGGGGACGCAAAATAGGTTGATTCGATAAACTTGCGTTAGGAGCAAGTTTAATTAACGCAATCTTGCGTTAATTAAGTAAATTTCACTACTTTAGACCAGGTTAAGGGGCGCGCACCCCTCTCACCCCCCATGAATCCGCCACTGCCTCAAGAGATGCATTTTAATGCCAAAACAACCTAACTCATTCAGCCTTCATATAAATACAGACTTAGTTTTAAGGAAGGGGTGGGGGTGGTCGAGGTAGAAATTGAATTATAATGCCTCTTAATTTCCGGGAATAATTTCCGGGCTCATGTTCCCCTGAAGCATCATCACATGTTCTGTATCTTTCACCCCCTATTTGTAAATAGAAAGAAGGGCTAAGGGCTACTGGCGTGTAAAATCAATATCTATCTTGAAACTCATGATAGTGCGTAAACGAACTGGAAATAATATAAACTCTGACAGTAGAATTAGTAAGGCAGTAGCGGTTTACCATTTATATGTTGAAGAAAATTTTTCAATCTTGACTATAAGAAATATTAATCAACTATCCCCCTCCACATGCACTGAAAGTTCCTACTTGATTCCCTTAACATTTCCTAAGATATTGCACATACACCCTTTTGACAACCTTGGATTCACATAGCGCATGTTAATTTGGTTTAAGTTCCATCTCTACATACCATGGCAGTTTTAACTTAATAACCTTAGTCGTTCCTGAAATATCGCAGATATGCCCTTTGGATAAAACTGATGCATAGAGTGTGTTTAGATTTATTTCAACATCCCAAAAAACATACCCTGAAGGACAGCCGTAATGCCCTGAATTTTTTTGGGATACTGCAAAGACAACCTATTGGCAATCTTGATACACATGATTTATTTTGATTTAGTTTTACGTCCGCCTCAACCGCCCCTGAAAACCTGAACTTAATACTCTATTCCATTCCTAAGACAATTTATTTGTACCATTCTGACAACCTAGATGCACTTAAAGTCTTTTTCTTTCGTAGTATCATCAGCAGTAATAACAGCAGAATTAGTAATAGTCGTCGTAGCTGTAGTAGTAACAGTAGTAGTATTATTTGAAGTAATAGTTAGAGTAGTAGTAGTAGCAGTAGTAATAGTAGCAATTATAGTAGTAGTAGTATTAGTTGTAGAAGTAGTAGTAGTAGTAGTAGCAGCAGTGGCGAAAATGGTAGCAATGTTAACAGCCCTTGAAGTGTAAGTGTAATCCCCTAAAGCGTTACTGGTATGTTGCTAATACACCCCTTTGATAACCCAAAGGTACAAGTGTATTTTGGTTCAGTTCAACACTTGTCTCAAAGCACCCTGAAAGTTTCAACTTAATGCTCTGGGTTGTTCCTTAGATATTACTGATTCGCCCTATTGACAACTTGCTTATGCATAGTCTATTTTTATTTTCTTCTGCGCCACACTCTTCACTCCTTGAAGGTTTCACCTTAATACCCTTAGCATTAGCAATAATTGGTCTAGGCGTTTACCCCCTGGAAAATATCCCCCTGGAAAATATTCCCTCCCCTGGAAAATATTCCCTCTCCGGAAAATAGCCCCCCCGGGGAAAATAGCCCTCTGCGGAGAATACCCCCTGGAAAATATTTTCCCCGAGAAAATACCCAGAAAAAAAACTTCCCGTGGAAAATACACCCCCCCCCCCACTACTTGGTGGTCTCCAATCACTTTTGACTTATAAAAAAGGACTGGAACTCTCAATTTCTTATCTAATGAGCACCTTTCAATATTTCTACGACCACAAAGTGTACGTGGGAATGAGGAAGGGGCAGTTCCCTCTCATACGTGACAAAATCTGCTCATTTTGGGGTGTAATGATACTCTTTGCTTTCATAATAATAGCATTATAAATATTCCCAGAAATGAAGAGGGATTTGATATCAATTTCAAATTGTAATGCGATTTTTAAAGTTTTTAGTGCCCCTCCCCTGAAAAAATTCCACCCCAAAAAAGTCCTGATACGGTCCTGTGAATCAATTTCTAGCTTCACCCTCCCCTCGTCTCTTCCTTAGAATTAATTTCGTATTTATATAAAAGCTCAATGATAGTTGGGATGTTTTGGCATTAAAATGCACCCTTTTAGGTTATTCCGTCCCACCTAGCTAGCCGAAATATTTTAAAATTCTAAATAAATTTCACCGTTTTAGGTAAATTCCTTGTTGTTTTATAATTCCAAGCATTTGCATATAAGGACTTTAAACCTCTGCACTGGGGTTCTCTGATTGTTTTGCAGTTGAGGAGGGAGGGAGATGCCTCAAAGGGTACATTTTAATTCCAAAATATTCCAACTCTCATTGAGCCTTCAGAAAAAGAGAATTAGTTCTAAGAGAGAGACAAGGGGAGGATGGAGGTAGAAATAGATATATAATCCCCAGGGTCGTATCCAGGACTTCTGTTGGGGGGGGGGGGGGATTTTGTTCGAGGGGAAGCACAAAAAACGTTAAAATGCACTTCAAACTTCAAAACTTTAAAACGGCTTTATTAAAATGCACCCTTTGGAGCATCTTCCTCCCCCCAAATTTAGCAGAAAATCCCAAAATTAGCAGAATTTATTTCTTATAGGAGGGGGACTGCCCCTTTCTTCATGCCCATTTCCACTTCCTGATCGCAGAAACTTCGGAGTGAGTGCGGTATTCTCTGTGGGGTGATATTTTCATGGGATGGGGTATTTTCCGGAAAGGTACTTTCAGTTGGGCGGGGGGGGGGGGTTGTCGAGGGTTATTTTACGGGTTGTGGTGGTAAACGCCTGCTCCCATCAATAATAGTATCGACAGCAGTAGTAGTAGCAGGAGTGGCGTTCAGATATTGCCTTTTCGGTTAGTTTCAAGTCCCTTAAACATGCCCTGAAAGTTTCGACTTAACGCTTTAAGCTGCTTCTTAGACAATGCTGATGCGCCCTTTTGATAACCAGGCAAAAGTGATGATAATGCTAGTAGCCTTGATAAATCTTTTCAGGGCGTCGCAAGTAGAACTCTCAATTCTTTAAACTTGTATACCTCATTTGTCCGCTCGTATCTTGAATATACTTGTCTTGTTTGGAACCCTGGCATTTCGTGGGAGGAGTAGAATAAAATTGAGTTCATCCAAAAATGACCCTTGCGAATGATTTTTAAAGAAGGTAAAATTCCATACTCTGTTCTTCTAAAAAAAACCAGCTAAGTTAGAAACCCTTGAGCGTAAGAGAGTGAAGTTGTGATTCCGTTTTTCAACAGATACAATACAGAATCCCCACAGAGAAAATATTTTCCCCAAAAGATACTCCCCAAGCAGACATCACGTACCTCGGACTCTCTTCAGATCTTGTCCCCCATTTGCTGCTTTACTTTAAGATATGAAAAAAACGTTAGTGCATTATATTATAGATTTAATTAACAAATAACACAAACAATTTGTTGCTTTTTATTTATACATATTCGCTTTTCTCCTCCTTTTAATGTTTGTATTCACCCTTTGAATTTATTAGTCATATTTATTTTAATTTGCTTTTTTACAGCGAAGGCCTGTAAATTTATGTATGTATACGATACACATGTGAGTAGGGAACCCCTAATATCCCCGAGGCGCAAACCGTGCTGCCATCTATAATTGAGTCTAACGCTGACAGGTTATAATTTATTCAAGGATTATTGATCGAGTCTAATGGGGTCAATGCCCCCTTTTTCAAGGTCTATTTATTTGTTGTTTCTAAGTGTAATGACTCCGGGGCGAAGTTTGCGCATGCGCACTGAATACTAACGGTACAATTTTATTGAATACTGACCCAAAATAATTTATTCAAAGATTATTGATCCACGAAAGGGGACAGATTTCTGAAAAATTGATTGCATAATCGACTAGGACTCGAGGGGAGGTAGATTTATGAGAAATTGATTACATAATTGACTAGGACAAGAGGGGAAGTAGATTACTGAGAAATTGATTACATAATCGGCGGGGAATGTATTGATCCACGAAAGGGGAATTTATTTGTTGTTTCTAAGGGGAATTATTGATCCATGAAAGGGGAATTTATTTGTTGTTTCTAAGGGGAATTATTGATCCACAAAAGGGAAATTTATTTGTTGTTTCTAAGGGGAATTATTGATCCACTAACGGAATTAGAAATGACATCACTTGTTTCCTAGGAATTATACTGGACTCTAAAGGGACAAGAATTCAATTTTGAAATATGGCTTTTCTTGCCTTTAGACTTAGTGATAAATTCTTTAATATTCTATCGAAATCACCGGAATTAGAAATGACATCACTGGTTTCCTAGGAATTATACGGGACTCTAAAGAGATAGAAATTCTATTTTTTAATATGGCTTCTCTGATCTTTAGGTCTGGGAGATAAATTAATATTCTATTTTTAAATATGGCTTCTCTGGTTTTTAGGTCAGAGAGATAAATTGATATTCTATCGAAGCCATAATAGTGTAGCTAGGAACACCTTCAAGATGAAGACAGATTGAATATATTTAACGCAGGAAAAAGGAACACGCAGAAATTACTTTTAGGGGATGATTTGGGCGAAACAGTTTGAGACATTTTAGAAGGTGATTCGAGCGAAACAGTTTGAGACATTTTAGAAGATGATTTGGGGTGAAACTCTGTGGTCTTTATAATACACAAGTTCCATTTGAACAATGTTGTAAGGTCCCCTACCCCAAGCCCAAAGGGTTCCGAAGGCCCCTGGCGCCCCCAAAGAGCCCCCGCCACCTCAAAAAGTCCCCCGCCGCCCCAAGACCCCCTGACGCCCCCAAAGGCCCCTCCTCCCCATTTTTTAATACTTTTTGCATACCCCAACATCAAGCAATACTTTTCAAAAGGTTTATTATATCTTTTCAAAACAAGTTCTTTTCTTAATGTCCTTCCTAAACCAATTTTACAAGTTGAAGTACTCATCTTTTTCACCACAACTTTACTTTGGGGCTTTTTTGCACACCCCGACATCAAGCAATACTTTCCAAAAGGCTTTATTTTTTCTTTTCAGAAAAAGTTCTTTTCTTAATATCCCTCCTAAGCCAATATTACAAGTTGAAGTACTTATCTTTTTCCCCACAACTTTACTTTAAGGCTTTTTGAATGCACCAACATCAAGCAATACTTTTCAAAAGGCTTTATTTCATCTTTCAGAACAAGTTCTTTTCTTAATTTCCTTCCTAAACCAATTTTACAAGTTGAAGTACTCATCTTTTTCCCCACAACTTTACTTTACGGCTTTTTTACATACCCCAACACCAAGCAATACTTTTCAAAAGGCTTTATTATATCTTTTCAGAACAAGTTCTTTACTTAATGTCCTTCCTAAACCAATTTTACAGGTTGAATTACTCATGCTTTTCACCGCAACTTTACTTTACGACTCTTTGCATACCCCAACTTCAAGCAATACTTTTCAAAAGGCTTTAATATATCTTTTCATAGCAAGTTCTTTTCGTAATATCCTTCCTAAACTAATTTTTTACAACTTGAAGTACTCATCTTTTTCACCACAATTCTACTTTACGGCTTTTTACACACCCCGACATCAAGCAATACTTTTCAAAAGGCTTTATTATATCTTTTCAGAACAAGTTCTTTACGTAATGTCCTTCCTAAACCAATTTAACAAGTTGAAGTACTCATCCTTTTCACCGCAACTTTACTTTACGACTTTTTTGCACACCCCAACATCAAGCAATACTTTCCAAAAGGCTTTATTATATCTTTTCAAAAAAGTTCTTTTCTTAATGTCCTTCCTAAACCAATTTTACAAGTTGAAGTACTTGTCTTTTTCACCACAACTTTACCTTACGACTCTTTGCATACCCCCACGTCAAGCAATACTTTTCAAAAGGCTTTATTATATCTTTTCAGAACAAGTTCTTTACGTAATGTCCTTCCTTAACCAATTTTACAAGTTGAAGTACTCATCTTCTTCCCAACACCTTTACTTTGCGGCTTGTTACATACTCCAACATCAAGCAATACTTTTCAAAAGGCTTTATTATATCTTATCAGAACAAGTTCTTTACGTAATGTCCTTCCTAAACCAATTTTACAAGTTGAATTACTCATCATTTTCCCCGCAACTTTACCTTACGACTTTTTTGCACACCCCAACATCAAGCAACACTTTCCAAAAGGCTTTATTATATCTTTTCAGAACAAGTTCTTTTCTTAATGTCCTTCCTAAACCAATTTTACAAGTTGAAGTACTCAACCTTTTCACCAAAACATTACTTTACAAGTTTTTGTATATCGAAACACCAAGCAATACTTTTCAAAAAACTTTTTTATATCTTTTCAGAACAAGTTCTTTACGTAATGTACTTCCTAAACCAATTTTACAAGTTGAATTACTCATCTTTTTCCCCGCAACTTTATTTTACGACTTTTTTGCACACCCCAACATCAAGCAATACTTTTCAAAAGGCTTTATTATGTCTTTTCAGAACAAGTCCTTTCTTATTGTCTTTCCTAAAGCAATTTTACAAGTTGAAGTACTCATCTTTTTCCCCACAACCTTACTTTACGACTTTTTGCATACCCCAACATCAAGCAATACTTTTCAAAGGCTTTATTATATCTTTTCAGAACAAGTTCATTTCTTAATGTTCTCCTAAACCAATTTTACAAGTTGAAGTACTCATCTTTTCCCCACAACTTTACTTTAAGGCTTTTTGCATACCCCAACATCAAGCAATACTTTTCAAAAGGCTTTATTATATCTTTTCAGAACAAGTTCTTTACGTAATATCCTTCCTAAACCAATTTTACAAGTTGAAGTACTCATCTTTTTCCCCACAGCTTTACTTTACGACTTTTTTGCACGCCCCAACATCAAGCAATACTTTTCAAAGGCTTATATCTTTTCAGAACAAGTTCTTTTCTTAATGTCCTTCCTAAACCAATTTGACAAGTTTAAGTACTCATTCTTTTCCCCACAACTTTACTTTAAAGCTTTTTGAATACCCCAACATCAAGCAATACTTTTCAAAGGGCTTTATTATATCTTTTCAGAACAAGTTCTTTACGTAATATCCTTCTTAAACCAATTTTACAAGTTGAAGTAGTTATCTTTTTCACCACAGCTTTACTTTACGACTTTTTTGCACGTCCCAACATCAAGCAACACTTTTCAAAAGGCTTTATTATATCTTTTCAGAACAAGTTTTTGTATTAGTGTTCCTCCTAATAAAATTTTAACAGTTGAAGTACTCATCTTTTTCACCACATCAGTACTTTAAAACTTTTTGGGTGCCCCAACATCAAGCAATACTTTCCAAAAGGCTTTATTATATCTTTTCATAACAAGTTCTTTACGTAATGTCCTTCCTAAACCAATTTTACAAGTTGAATTACTCATCTTTTTCCCCGCAACTTTATTTTACGACTTTTTTGCACACCCCAACATCAAGCAATACTTTTCAAAAGGCTTTATTATATCTTTTCAGAACAAGTCCTTTCTTATTGTCCTTCCTAAAGCAATTTTACAAGTTGAAGTACTCATCTTTTTCCCCACAACTTTACTTTACGACTTTTTGCATACCCCAACATCAAGCAATACTTTTCAAAGGCTTTATTATATCTTTTCAGAAAATTTCTTTTCTTAATTTTCTCCTAAACCAATTTTACAAGTTGAAGTACTCATCTTTTTCCCTCAACTTTACTTTAAGGCTTTTTGCATGCCCCAAACATCAAGCAATACTTTTCAAAAGGCTTTATTACATCTTTTCAAAACAAGTTCTTTACGTAATGTCCTTCCTAAACCAATTTTACAAGTTGAAGTACTCATGTTTCTCCCCACAACTTTACTTTACGACTTTTTTGCACACCCCAACATCAAGCAATACATTTCAAAGGCTTTATTATATCTTTTCAGAACAAGTTCTTGACTTAATATTCTTCCTAAACCAATTTTAGAGGTTAAAGTACTTATATTTTCCCCCACAACTTTACTTTCAGGCTTTTTGCATACCCCAACATCAAGCAATACTTTTCAAATGGCTTTATTATATCTTTTCAGAACAAGTTCTTTACGTAATGTCCCTCCTAAACCATTCTTACAAGTTGAACTACTCATCCTTTTCCCCACAACTTTACTTTACGGATTTTTTGCACACCCCAACATCAAGCAATACTTTCCAAAAGGCTTTATTATATCTTTTCAGAACCAGTTCTTTTCTTTATGTCCTTCCTGAACCAATTTTACAAATTCTAAATTTTTCCGTAGTAGATAGAAAAAGCTATACCATAGTTTTGAATATTTTCCTGGAAGATAAAAAGTTCTACTTCAACTTTTAATTTTCTCAGAGAGGTTAGGTTTCTCCACGTTTAATTTAGGTTAGGTTAGGTTAGCTTATCATGAGCGCTCATGATAACCTAACCTAACTTAAACGTGGAGAAACCTAACCTCTAACCTAACCTAACCTAATCTAACCTATGGTTTTGGTATATTTGTATATGATTCAAAATGGAATAATGATTATTCAAGTGGTTATGAAATAAGAGAAGTGAGTAACTCTAGTATCAAGAGAGAACCTAATGATTTATTTTATGGAACAGATTCATAATGTTCAAAGTAGTTCAAAAATATTAGTAGTGTATTATAATGTATGTAATATACTTTTATGTTAATATTCTACATGTTGTTATTTCAATAAAAATATTTTATACATTACTTTGTTATATTTCTATTATTTAGGATACGTTAGCATGTCGACACTTAGAATGTTTATTCGGAGATTTTTTATTTTCTTTGGAGAAAATTAGAATTGAATTGTGTTCTTTGGTAAAATTCAGAAGAGAAATTGAACTTTTCCATCTTCTGTGAAAAATTTGGAACAGTATTTTAAATTTTTTAGTCTGTTTGAGAAAAATCTGAACTGAAGTGGAAAATTTTTATATTATTTGGAAAAATAGAATTGATCAATAACTTATTTCTTTTTCATTGAGAAAATTCAGAGCAGAACTTGAACTTTTCTTCACTTCGTTGAGAAAATTTAAAATTGAACTAGAACTTTTGATCTTGCGGAAAAATACTCACAACTATGGTATTATTTTTTCTATCTTCAATCGAAAAATTTGGAATAGAACTTTAAATTTCTTTATGTTCTTGTGAAATAAAGAAGTGAAGTGGAAGATTTTTATTTTCTCTGGAGAAATTATAATTGAATTGTGTTCTTTTGTAAAATTCAGAAGAAAACTTGGACTTTTCTATCTTCTATGAAAAATATAGAACAGAACTTTAAATTTTTCATCTCTTTGAGAAAAACCAGAACTGAAGTGGAACCTTTTTATTTTCTTGGAAAAATTAGGAGAGAACTTGAACTTTTCTTCACTTCATTGAGAAAATTTAGAATAAAAGTGGAACTTTTTATCTTCCGGGAAAATATTCGCATCTAAGGTATAACTTTTTTTATCTTCTACGGGAAAATTTAGAATGGAACTTTAATTTTTTATGTCTTTGGGGAAATAAGAACTGAGGGGGTAGCTTTTTATTTTCTCTGATTAAATTAGAATTGAAGTGTGTTCTTTGGTAAAATTCAGAATTGAAGTGGAACTTTTCTATCTTCTATGAAAAATTTGGAACAATATTTTCAATTTTTCATTTCTTTGATAAAGATCTGAATTGAAGTGGAAAATTTGTATTTTCCCTGGAAAAATAGAATTGATCAATAACTTATTTCTTTTTCATTGAGAAAATTCAGAAGAGAAGTTGAACTTTTCTTCACTTCATTGAGAAAATTTAAAATTGAAGTATAACTTTTTATCTTCCGGGAAAATATTCACAACTATGGTATTTTCTATCTTCCACCGAAAAATTTAGAATACGACTTTAAATTTCTTTATCTCTTTGAGAAAGATCTGAATTGAAGTGGAAAATTTTTATTTTCCCTGGAAAAATAGAATTGATCAATAACTTATTTCTTTTTCATTGAGAAAATTCAGAAGAGAAGTTGAAATTTTCTTCACTTCATTGAGAAAATTTAAAATTGAAGTAGAACTTTTTATCCTCCGGGAAAATATTCACAATTACGGAATTACTTTTTCTATCTTCCATCTAAAAATTTAGAATTGAACTTTAAATTTCTTTATGTCTTTGTGAAATAAAGAACTGAAGTGGAAAATTTTAATTTTCCCTGGAAAAAAAAGATTGATCAATAACTTATTTCCTTTTTATTGAGAAAATTCAGAAGAGAAGTTGAACTTTTCTTCACTTCGTTGAGAAAATTTAAAATTGAAGTAGAACTTTGTATCTCCCGGGAAAATATTCACAACTATGGTATTGCTTTTTCTATCTTCCACCGAAAAATTTAGAATACGACTTTAAATTTCTTTATCTCTTTGAGAAAGATCTGAATTGAAGTGGAAAATTTTTATTTTCCCTGGAAAAATAGAATTGATCTATAACTTATTTCTTTTTCATTGAGAAAATTCAGAAGAGAAGTTGAAATTTTCTTCACTTCATTGAGAAAATTTAAAATTGAACTAGAACTTTTTATCTTCCGGGAAAATATTCACAATTACGGAATTACTTTTTCTATCTTCCATCTAAAAATTTAGAATTGAACTTTAAATTTCTTTATGTCTTTGTGAAATAAAGAACTGAAGTGGAAATTTTTAATTTTCCGTGGAAAAAAAAAGATTGATCAATAACTTATTTCCTTTTCATTGAGAAAATTCAGAAGAGAAGTGGAACTTTTATTCACTTCGTTGAGAAAATTTAAAATTGAAGTAGAACTTTGTATCTCCCTTGAAAATATTCACAACTATGGTATTACTTTTTCTATCTTCCACCGAAAAATTTAGAATAGAACTTTAAATTTCTTTATGTCTTTGTGAAATAAAGAACTGAAGTGTAAGATTTTTATTTTCTCTGGAGAAATTAGAATTGAATTGTTTTCTTTGGTAAAATTCAGAAGTGAACTTGAACTTTTCTATATTCTTTGAAAAATTTGGAACAGTATTTTAAATTTTTTCATCTCTTTGAGAAAGATCTGAAGTGAAGTGGAAAATTTTTATATTATTTGGAAAAATAGAAATGATCAATAACTTATTTCGTTTTCATTGAGAAAATTCAGAATAGAACTTGAACTTTTCTTCACTTCGTTGAGAAAATTTAAAATTGAACTAGAACTTTTATCTTCCGGGAAAATATTCACAGCTATGGTATAACTTTTTCGATCTTCCTTCGACAAATTTAGAATATAGCTTTAAATTTCTTTATGTCTTTGTGAAATAAGGAAGTGAAGAGGAAGATTTTTATTTTTCTATGGAGAAATTTGAATTGAATTGTGTTCTTTGGTAAAATTCAGAAGAAAATTTGACCTTTTTTATCTTCTGTGAAAAATTTAGAACAGTATTTTAAATTTTTCATCTCTTTGAGAAAGATCTGAACTGAAGGTGAAAAATTTTATATTATTTGGAAAAATAGAATTGAACAGTAACACGTTTATTTTCCATTGAAAAAATTCGGAATAAAATTTGAACTTTTCTTCACTTCGTTGAGAAAATTAAAATTGAACTAGAATTTTTTATCTTCCGGGAAAATATTCACAACTATGGTATAGCTTTTTCTATCCACTACGGAAAAATTTAGAATAGAACTTTAAATTTCTTTAGGTCTTTGGGGAACTTAAAACTGAAGTGGAAGATTTTTATTTTCTCTGGAGAAATTAGAATTGAAGTATTTTCTTTAGTAAAATTCAGAAGAGAACGAACTTTTCTATCTTCTATGAAAAATTTGGAACAGTATTTGAAATTTTTTCATCCCTTTGAGAAAGATCTGAATTGAAGTGGAAAATTTTTATATTATTTGGAAAACTAGAATTGGTCAATAACTAATTTATTTTCATTGAGAAAATTCAGAATAGAACTTGAACTTTTCTTCACTTCGTTGAGAAAATTAAAAATTGAAGTAGAACTTTTTATCTGCCAGGAAAATATTCACAACTATGGTATATCTTTTTCTGTCTACTACGGAAAAATTTAGAATTTGTAAAATTGGTTTAGGAAGGACATTAAGAAAAGAACTGGTTCTGAAAAGATATAATAAAGCCTTTTGGAAAGTATTGCTTGATGTTGGGGTGTGCAAAAAAGTCGTAAAGTAAAGTTGTGGGGATAAGGATGAGTAGTTCAACTTGTAAAAATGGTTTAGGAAGGATATTACGTAAAGAACTGGTTCTGAAAAGATATAATAAAGCCTTTGAAAAGTATTGCTTGGTGTTGGGGTATGCAAAAAGTCGTAAAGTAAAGTTGTGGTGAAAAAGATGAGTACTTCAACTAGTAAAATTGGTTTAGGAAGGACATTTTGTTCTGAAACGATTTAATAAAACCTTTTGAAAATTATTGCTTGGTGTTAGGGTGTGCAAAAAAGTCGTAAAGTAAAGTTGTGGGTAAAAAAGATGAGTACTTCAACTTGTAAAATTGGTTTAGGAAGGACATTAAGAAAAGAAATTGTTCTGAAAAGATATAATAAAGCCTTTTGAAAAGTATTGCTTGATGTTGGGGTGTGTAAAAAGCCATAAAGTAGAGTTGTGGGGAAAAGGATAAGTACTTCAACTTGTAAAATTGGTTTAGGACGGACATTAAGTAAAGAACTTGTTTTTAAAAGATATAATAAAGCTTTTTGAAAAGTATTGCTTGATGTTTGGGTATGTAAAAAACCGTAAAGTAAAGTTGTGGTGAAAAAGATGAGTACTTCAACTTGTAAAATTGGTTTAGGAAGGACATTAAGAAAAGAACTTGTTCTGAAAGATGAAATAAAGCCTTTTGAAAAGTATTTCTTGATGTTGGGGTATTCAAAAAGCCTTAAAGTAAAGTTGTGGGGAAAAAGATAAGTACTTCAACTTGTAAAATTGGTTTAGGAAGGATATTAAGAAAAGAACTTTTTCTGAAAAGATATAATAAAGCCTTTTGAAAAGTATTGCTTGATGTTGGGGTATGCAAAAAGTATTAAAAATGGGGAGGGGCCATTTGGGGCCCGGGGGCCCTTTGGGGGCTTCGGGGGGTTCTTTGTGGGCACCAGGGGGCCTTTGGGGCCCTTTGGGGTTGGGGTAGGGGACCTCACAACATTGTTCAAATGGAACTTATGTATTATAACGACCACTGAGTTTCACCCCAAATCATCTTCTAAAATATCTCAAACTGTTTCGCTCAAATCATCTTCTAAAATGTTTCGCTCAAATCATCTTCTAAAATGTCTCAAACTGTTTCGCCCAAATCATCCCCTAAAAGTAATTTCTGCATGTTCCTTTTTTCCCGCGTTAAATATATTTAATCTGTCTTCATCTCGAAGGTGTTCCTAGCTACACTATCAGGGCTTTGATAGAATATCAATTTATCTCTCTGACCTAAAAACCAGAGAAGCCATATTTAAAAATAGAATATTAATTTATCTCCCAGACCTAAAGATCAGAGAAGCCATATTTAAAAATAGAATTTCTATCTCTTTAGAGTCCCGTATAATTCCTAGGAAACCAGTGATGTCATTTCCAAGTCAAATTGTTTCGATAAAATATTACGGAATTCAGCAATAAGTCTAAAGACCAGAGAAGCCATATTTAAAAATAGAATTTCTATCTCTTTAGAGTCCCGCATAATTCCTAGGAAACAAGTGATGTCATTTCTAATTGGTTAGTGGATCAATAACTCCCCTTAGAAACAACAAATAAATTCTCCTTTCATGGATCAATAATTCCCCTTAGGAACAACAAATTAATTCCCCTTTCAGGGATCAATAATTCCCCTTAGAAACAACAAATAAATTCCCCTTGGTGGATCAATACATTCACCGCCGATTATGTAATCAATTTCTCCGTAATTTACTTCCCCTCTTGTCCTAGTCGATTATGTAATCAATTTCTCAGAAATCTACTTCCCCTCGAGTCCAACAAAAACCAACAAAATCGACAAACTTTTGTGTAACAGTGGTCATTACCAGGCACTAAGAGCTGACGAGGGGGGTGTGATTCTACACCCCTCGTCAGCGTAGGATATAATTTTCTTAGATTCTTCTTTTCTTTGACAATTTTGACAAAATGACAATACATTCGTTTGTCAGTTTTTGTGTTTGATTATGTTAACCCTTTTTTATTGTTTTTACTTTTACTCCGAAATGTGGATTTGGTCCAGTCATTTTTAAAAATAAATCTTATCTTGCCTTCCATACGGGGTGCTTTGGTGAAAAAAAGAAAAGGAAAACAACAACAACAAATAAACGATACATAGAATACACCTTGTTCTTTACTTAGGCAGTGATGTTGCGCGGTCTCTCATTGAGGCCTGGAAAGTGATGCAGTGTACTCCTCCTAATCTTCATCAAGCAGTTCGTGGTAAAGAACTGTAAGTAAGGAGCGACACGGTCCAATAGTAACCAAAACTCTAAAAAAATGAATTTTGATAACAATAGATGCTTCAAATGAATTGGTTTTTTGTACTGATTTCATATATATAAATTCCATTAATTTAATGTTATCAATCATAGGCTACGAGCCTGAGAAAATTTGCCTGTTTTTTGAAAAAGGGAGAAAACACCTCCAAAAAGTCAACTGATACTAATGAAAATCTGACCATCAGATTCAGCATATCAGAGAACCCTACTAATGTGGCTTCAAGCTCCTATCTACAAAAATGTGGAATTTTGTGTTTTTTGGTAAAACTGAGATTACGGACACGTGTTTATTTATTAATTTTTTTTTTTCGTTTTCACCAAAGGTGGTCAAACAAAGCTCCTAGAAAATTGGATAATAGCTCATTTGAACAGAAACCAAAAGTTCTAGTGATTTTGTGAGCTTTTTAAGTGACCACAAAAATTGGAGAGCAAGTAGCCCCCTCCCATGCCCATTTTCTCCCAACCGGTCTGATCAAAATTATAAGATATCTGTGTGATTCAGCATAGTTCAAAGTTCCAATAATTATGCTTTTGCTGATGACGTGACCCTCCATAGTCACTGGGGAAAAGGCTGTAAGTTACGCAATTTACCCGTGCTGCTCACATATAGTAATTGTTCTTGCAAAACGTACAGACAATTTTCAGAAAATTTTTCAAAGAGGAGGGGGATTTACCACAGGGAGAATTTTCCTTGGGGAGGAGTGCTTCCGGAGAGTATTTTCCAGAAGAAATATTACACGAGGGAGAGAGAGAAATGGATTTCCTGGCATGATCTGGAAAAAGGTCAGAAATTAAATAACAAAACAAGTTTTTTTCAACTGGAAGTAAGGAGTAACATTAAAACTTAAAACGAACAGTAATTATTCTGTATATGAGGGAGTGCTGTGTCTTCCTCAACCCTCGCTTTTTATGCTAAGGTTTGAATGTTTGTCAATATTCTTTAAGAAAGACTCTTCAATTTAACTAAAACTTGTCTATTAGCTAAGTTCAGTTAAACTGAATGCATCTTAGTTTCGTTCTTCACTATGCAGTCCACCAGAAACTTGTGTTTCTATTATTTCTTCTTCTTGTTTTTATTATTTCTTCTTTTTCTTCTAATATCTTTTATCATTTCTGATTTTAGGGGAGTTGTTGCCGAAACATATGCAGATTTTCAAGAAGAACGAATTTTTCCTGGGGCTAGCGATTCCAGAACCGGAAGCTAGAGAGCCACTAGAAGCAAAAATGCCAAGAGACTTCCCACAAGAAGGACTTGATCTACTTAAGGTAGGTTTTGTTTTAGCCGATATCGCAGAGAAGTAATGATTTACTGCATAAACAACATACTTTGAGGAGCGTTAGGATTTTGGTCATAAATAACTCTGGTTTAACTGTGATCTGAATACTAGTCTACAAAGGTTATTCTAAAAGGTTAAGGCTAAATTTTAAAGTTCATTTGTACATACGAGACAAGTGGTACATTCTGAAAAAAAAGCTCGGAATTTTGCCATAAACTTAACTTTTTCTCTAAGATTTAACTCGAACGATTTGCTATCCGTATCCCTTAAGATTTGATCTACATTGATTTTATCATTTCTACTATACACCTGGAGCGCCGATTCATGAAAATTTAGGGGAAGGGGTGGGGATTTTTTGCAATGAAAAGTCATAAGAAGGTATTTTTCAAAGCCTAGGGGGTTTATTTCTGATTCATTTCAATGAAAATAGCAAGAAGACATTTCTCTCAAAATCAAGAGGGGCCAACAGAATCTAAAGGGGTACAATTACCCCCCTCCGTAATTGGTTCCCTGGTGGTCACACCTATAGGGCCGGCAGAGGCATGATTAATTAGTAAAATAATACCTTGACTTCAATGGGTGATAATTTTTTAAGTCTCTGATTCGAATGCGGTTAGAATGATGGTAACAATGGGTTACCTACAGCAAAATCATGGGGAAATTCGCAAAACTTCTGAGAAAACCGATAAAGCGGTGGCAAATTTTAGCTTTGCACTCACTAATAATATTACCTCAGTGTTTAGTGACTGATCAAAAACAGAGGGGCTAGTGCCTCTTCCTCCTTTTATGAGTCTTAAATATCGTCGTAAATTGCTAGATGAGCCCAGGGGTGCCCCGGGAAAGGGGCACAGAGCCACCCTAATTGTTTCGCATTTTGCAAAATAAGCTGAAATTTAGCAAAAATCTTGATTTCTGCAGAAAATTCGGCATAAATCAGGCAGCGATTCGGTAAGATTTACGAAGATCGCCCCCCAATAAAATGAGCCTCAGAACGCCATGAGCCACATAAAAGTCAAACAGTATAAGTATGTTTTTGGATATCAATATTTTAGTATTAAAGTAGCATATTAGCTAATAGCTTTTTGACTATTAACTAAATTATTTAGCAACTTCCACAAAGCATAATTTATAAACAACTGCTAAGGGAATGCAACTAAGTGTCTGATATTGAATATAATGGTTATTAATTATGAATTAGTTTGTTTATACAATATGTTAGATCGTTTTTAATCAAACTGTGGATAATGCATTAAGTATGTATCCCCATAAGTCTTTACTTAAAGAAGAATTATCATTTAAATTAAATTTATATATGATCAATCAATTTATTAATACTAAAAGAAAATACATTACAAAAAGTAAGGTTTTTACACGCCCAAGAAGCATAGCTTGTAAAGGGCCAACAAAACAAAATAGAACACTATTATAAAGCACATAAAAAAACCGCATACATATACAAGCACATACAAAAAAAAAAAAAAAAAAAAAAAAAAAAAAAAAAAAAAACTGGAACAAGACAAGAACATTTATGAAATAGGTGATTTAGAAGGAACTGATAAGGAAATTATGATAAGATACTGTTTATTTTCAAAAGACTATCATAAGTACAAATAGAGCTGAATTCCCCACATATGTCAAAGTAAGAGAAGACAAAATAGAAACAACGACGACCAAAGACAAAGGTGAAAAATTAATCAAACAAGAAATCAAATAAAAAAAAATTTGTCAATAAAAATTTAGCACAAACTAGTAAAATATAAATTTCAGTAGTCCCATGTCCAAAAATTAAAATGAGCTTCTTACAATTAATAGCAAAAACAACAGGGAGAGGGGGAGGGGAATTATATTTTTAAGATAGTACTTTATAATGAATCACTCCAAGTCGAATAATCACCATAAGCTTAAAAAAAAATCGCAATCCAAGTCGAATACTAAAAAAATCAAAGTAATTGGAATGAAAAAGTCTAAATAATCTAGGATAGAGTAAGAGAAGAATAGAAATATTAACAATTATAAAAAGGATTGTGCAAACGACTAGATTAAAAAATAAAGCTTACATAAGCATCACAATGGGCAAAAACAAAAGCGGTAATAGGAAAACGGGGAATAGTTATAGTTCCGTTATATCATCAAGTAAAAAAGGACACGATTTTGATTTTAGACATGTATCAGGAATTATTAAAGTGCTCCAAAATAAAGAAGATGAAACTTTTTCAGAACCTCTCAGTACCTGCATAGATAGGAGAGTAGATTAGGATTACTAAGGAGGCTAAGCGGGGAAGTCGGGGTCTAGTGAGGTTGGGAAAATCGGAGAAAATGTCGTCAGTGCGGTATCTTCAAAACAATCTGTTGTTTTCCGAACAATTTTTTTAATACCTATATCATTACTATTGAAAGTGGTGTCTTCAAAGTTATTTAATGAGTAGGGGTTTCAAAAATAAGGTTGCTCTGAACTGTATAAAAAGAAAAAGAACAATAGTAGAATTTGGTTACTTTTTATGCTATCCTTTAGTTGTTACATATGGTACTCCAATTTTTGGTTGGTGCTACCGACAGGACAATTATTGCAGTCAAATTGTATTTGGTATGTCTCCCCTTGTTTGACAAGTACAATCTTAACTTTACTAGAAAGGATGTATTCGACCTTTGTAGTAAAACAAAGAATAATAAAAAAATATAAAAAAAAACAATGAAACTGAAAAACTGGCAACAATGCCAGAACAACAATGACAGAATGAAAAATCATTTCTTGGTCAAAATAATTCAAATGTAGTGTAAAATTAGGTAAAAAAACTGGTAAAGGTGAAAAAGAGTTACATAATATTTGCATAATACTGTAAATATATTACATGATGTTATATACATAGTATATAATTTAAAAAAAATGAAGGTACTTATAAAAAAGGGGGGAGAAAGCGAACAAACCCTACGTTGATTAGTTTGCGCCAATTGTATATTTTTTTGATGGTGGTTTTATTTGTTTTCAGTTTTAGTTTTTTTTTTGTTTTTTTTTTATTGGTCTTCTTGTGTTTCTCTTGTACTGAAGACGCCTTGTTTTGATACAGGCAAAATATCCGCGTTGTTTTACTTTTTTCGTCTTTTCTTTCCACTGGCCGTAGTCTCGTTTGTTGTTTCTTTTTTTTTCATTGAGATTTTTCTCTCTGTTGGTTTTATGAACAAAATACAAAACTTGGGCAGCAAAGTTTGATCTAAACGGTGAGTAGATGATCTAAAAGACCTCTGATTTCATCTTCTCTATGATTCGAAGTAGTATTGCATCATGAACGTAACGTCCCGACTAGATGAGTTTCAAAAATATGAATTAGATCCCAGGTCTCAAGATACTCCATATAATTACTCGGCAGCAAACAGTTCGTGGTAACGCGGCTCAATAGCAGCCGAAACTCTAAAAATGGAAATTTGATACCAATAGATATATCGAAGGAATTGGTTTATTATACTAATTCTAAATATATAAAATTCATTAAGTTAAGTGTTACCCATCAAAGACAACGAGCCTGATAAAATTTGTCTGATTTTCAAAAAAGGGGGAAAGGCTCCCTGACAGTCAAAGAACCTTAATGAAAATCATACCGTCAGATTCAGCGTATCAGAGAACCCTACTATAGAGGTTTCAAGTTCCTATCTACAAAAAAGTGGAATTCTGCATTATTTCCCAGAAAAAGATCGTGGATGCGTGTTTATTTGTTTGTTTTTGTGTTTTTTTTTTGTTTGTTTTTTTCAGGGGTGATCGTATTAACCCAATGGCCCTAAACTATCAGGAGATGGCTCATTCAAGTGGAAATTAAAAGTTCTATTGCCTTTTTCAAGTGAAAAAAATTGGAAGGCAAATAGGCCCCCTCCCATGCCCCTTTGTTCCCAAAATCGTATAATCGAAGCTTTGAGATAACCATTTTGTTCAGCAAAGTTGAAAGGCTCAATAACTATGCCTTTGGATATAACATAACCCCCACATCCACCATTTTGTTCAGCAAAGTTGAAAGGCTCAATAACTATGCCTTTGGATATAACATAACCCCCACATCCCAAGGGGAAAGGTCTTTAAGTTATAAAATTTGTCCATTGTTTGCACATAGTATTTGTTATAGAGAAATATACATATATTTTTCGGGTAGGAGGGTGGGGTTGAATTTTCTGCTTGGGGTATTTTCCTGTGGGAGAGTTTTTCATGGGGAAGGAAGTTTTCAGGGGGTTAGCTTTTAAAGGGAAATTTTGCACTGGGGGAGTTTGCCATAATTCCTATACGAATTTATTTTTATTTGTCTTACTTTCTCTTTCCCGACACAATTTTACGCGTTGAGATGTTAAGAGTAATTACACGGGGTAGATTTTCACCGGGAGTGAATTGTCTAGATAATCTTTCCGTGGGGAGGTAGATTTTTCGGTGGAGGTGGCGAAGGATTTTCTGGCATCATTTAAAAAATGACCAGAAATTAAATAGAAAAACAAGTTTTTTCAGCTGAAAGTAAGGAGCAACATTAAAGCTTACAACGAACAGAAATTATTTAGTATATCAGGGGGGTTGCCCCCTCCTCAACACCTCGCTCTTTAAGCTTAAGTTTGAATTTTGTCCCGATTCTTTACACTTAATTCCTGAATAAACTTCAACAACAAGAAGAGCAATAGGCAATTCTTTTCTCAAGACAGTGGAATTCTATATCTGAAGTGAATTCTATTCTATATAGTGGAATTTTATATATTCTAATTCTTTTTACAAAGGTCGTTTAATTGGAACAATAAGAAGCTTTTTTAAAATTACTAAAAAGCAATTAGCACTAAGAGCGAGGTGTTGAGGAGGGGGAGGGGCCAAATATACTTAATTATTTCTGCTCGTTTTAAGTTTTAACGTTGCTCCTTACTTTTAGTTGAAAAAACTTGTTTTTTTCCATTTTCATATGATATGACTGAGTGTTATTTGATATAATTTCATGTCATTTTATATTTGTGTCATAAAATCATTCATGTCATAATTTTATTTGTCATGAATGTCATTTCATGTCATAATGTCATTTAATATAACTAAATTTCATATGATATAAATTATAAATTTAAAACCAATGATATGATAATTCAAAGGCTGCATAGAACTTTAGTGCCAATATATTTTACCAGTTGAATGCCAAAATATAGCTGGAATAGTGCCAATTCTAAGGCAGCAAAATCTATATTTTATGTTCTATTGGTTCTAGAGATTCCTTGATAAAGATCCGAATCAAAGATGGGATTGTGAGCTGTTGTTGAGACATCCCTACCTTCGTCAGGCCAGTGGTCGAAGCAGTGGCCGTATGGAATCTGGAGAGAGTGACAAACTACGACGGAGATATAAGGTAATATAGGATAATGGTAAGTGCAAAAATCATGGGGATAAGCTACAATAGGCTGAACTTACATGCCACTTTAATTTGGAAGTTATTTAGTTCATTTCTAAGCAGTGATTTTGCCACCCTAGATAGGATTGCCAACCCCTTTGATTTTCAAAAACACCTTTGTTCTGGTATTATAATTGAAAGAAAAAAAACAGAATTGCCCCCCGCCTATATTTAGGAGTTCTCTTTTGTATCTGCTTAAAGAAAAAATCATTGCCCTCCTAAATTTCCGTGCAATGGTTACCCTGTTCTATCTACTGTATGAAGCAATAAATTTCAAAGGAATTTCAAGAACTTGCTTCACTTTACTTTCTTAGTGGTGAAATTGGAATCCTAATTTGGGAAACGTCTAGCGTATTCCAAGGGGGGGGGTGTCTAAAACAAGTAAATGACTTTTTGTCGCCATTTCATTTAATAGTATTTTATAACAGTTACAGCATTGGCGTAGCTAGGGAACAATGGGGACGGCTGTCCCCGGGCGAACTCTCTGAGACGGCATTAAACTGAGGTTCTTTTGTTTACTTATATTGTGGTAGGGATGGTGGGGGAAAGGGGTCAAAAGATCGGCATTGTTTTCGGGCCTTAAAAATCCTAGCTAAACCTCTGGTTTATATTTGATAGTTTCAATATTCGAAGTACACCTTAAGTACTCAAATCCCCCCATCTCTTTGGTACCTGTATACTTTATAATATAAACAAGATATAAAAGGAGTATACTAAATGATATAAAAGTATGGAATGATGTAAGTAAGCATTTTAGATTGTTTTAAAGTGATACCCAAAATTTTATATTTCCTTCTGGAGAGCGAGTTCGTTTTTTTTTTTTTTTTTTTTTAGTTAGAAAGAATTTCAAGAATTTGTTTTATTTTCCTTTTTTAAGTGGTGAAACTGTAATTCTATTTTGGGAGAGGCCTAGCGTATTTGGGAAGAGGAGAATAACCATTAAATAACTTTTTATACCCATTTCATGATCATAAACTGCATCTAAAGTTTGTATTTGGTATTAAAACATTCAAGTGGACCTTAATTACTCAAATCTATCATACTCAAGCACTCAAATTCTAATTAAACATGACACAGAATAGTTATGCTAATATCTTTTATCAAAATGTCTCTACTTTTAGATTGGTACATTAAGTTAGTACTTTTCACAGCATAGATATATATACGAACCGTAGTGAAAAGTTTCTTCAAAAATGACACACATCATAGCCCGCTGAATAGTAAGTTCCCATTTGATCAGGTCATTCCCGTCGTGATACACTAAACATTTGCCATTGTGCGTGCGCGAAGAGGCGGAATCATGAAGAGAGTTCTAGATTGATGTGCTACAAAATCCATAATGGAGAGTATAGGACATTTCGCTATTGTTCGGATATATATTTATGCTGTGGTACTTTTTGAGAACAAGTAATAAAAGGGTACCTTGATAGTGTAAGCAATGCAAAAATAGGGATTTCTGGGGGACTTAGACTAACTCTTTTCTTCCTTGAACTTCCTGCACAAATTATCTAAGAGCCATGGACAAAAGAAAACTTAATAATGTGCCGTATTAAAAATGTACCATTCTTGAATCTAATATACTCCGCACAATGAAACTTATTTGACACATGTTTGGGTATACAAACGTATATTTTTGCATGTTTTTAAATGTGTTGTGCGGATGTATTAAGTTTCCTTTATTTCTTTTATAGTTATTTTCTTTTTCTGTTCGTGCTAATTTTAATCTACTGATCTTTTCGTGTCGCTTCTGAGTTTGTATGTATTTTAATATTTTAAGTAATATATCATTTTTCACAAAATAGTCTAACAAATTCTTGTTCAACAAGTATGGATGTTCCCCTTCTGGAGTAACGTAATTTGACTTCTTTTTTTTAGTATTATTATTATCAGTATTTGTGGTATAGCTAATTTATGCTTATAACCGGTATTAATTTTTTTTTTATTCCTGGCACGGCCCTAGGACAACTTGCCTTTGCAAATTCATAGGTAACCTTGAAGATTTAGTTAAAACACTTCGTTTGTTTTTTTTTTATTATATATATGTATGTTTTTTTAAGTTTTATTCTTATTAATAAACTTAAGTTAAATGAAAAATATATTTGCAAAGCAAAAGAAGAATGTACGACGGCCATTATGCCTATATGGATTTCTTTTTCAGAACCATGGGTCCATGGGCATAAGTCAAGCAACTCTTCCGTATTTGCCTGGACCTGGAAATGGCCAAATGCTACTTGGAGATCGTCAGATGTTTGGAGTTGGTTTAAATCGTGGCTCTCCCGCCGAAATCCAAATCTCGTCGTTTAACAGAATTAAGAAATTTGAGCATCTACCGTCTATATAACACACTTGCTCTGTTTATAATAATGGCACAAAAATTAACCTTGATTTAAGAAATTTTATGTAAGACTCGCATCACTGGTTAAGCAAACGAAAAGGTTAAGCTGTTAGACCAAGGACGTCAAGCAATAAACATGGACCTTTTTAATTACAGTCCAAGCCGTGGACTTTCCTCGGACCTGAACATTTTTGCCGTTAGCCATGGCTTGTACTATCATCTGAAAAAATTAATCACAATTTCCAGTGGAAAATCACAAAGTGGACAAACATTGAAACCTGTTAAATCTTGTAACACTACTGGGGTAGTTTTTACGTCGCGTAAAAATGTGGGTAAACATGCAAGAATATATATATATATATATATATATATATATATATATATATATATATATATATATATATATATATATATATATATATATATATATATATATATATATATATATATATATATATATATATATATAATATATATATATTTTTTTCTGTAATTTGAACCAGGGATCTATTAGCTTATGTGGAAATTGAATACATTTTATTGACATTGAATATATTTTATTAGTGATCAAGAAATTCCTATAATCACAGTGCATCCACTTCCCCTAAAGTGGTGAATCATTCAAGTAATGGTGTTCTAATCACATAGAAGCAGCCAAAAAGAAAACTAATTTGGTCTGAACACTATGAAGTCTCCCTTAAAAGCAGATCATCTTAGGGGTCTATCACCCTTGCACTGATTGCACTGAGCAAACTTTGAATGCCCGAAAAAAAGTTCTTAAAGTAGCTACCATCACTTCATGGGGCATTTAAGACTTTCCCAAAGGTGGAATATGTCTTAACCTAAAATCAATAGATTTCTAAAATAAATTATTTTGTAGCTTTTTTCCACTGTTTTTTATACTCATTTTAGACAGGAGAAATTGTGCTTGGAAGGGCACAGCTGATGTGTTTTCACCCAGGGATCAGCTGAAGAGCTAGAAGCCAAGGATGAGAACAGATTTTTTTTTAGTGCTCCCCCTTTCTGTCTGTCTGTCTCTCTTTCTCTCTCTCTCTCTCTCTCTCTCTCTCTCTCTCTCTCTCTTCCTCTCTCTCTCTCCCTCTCCTCTCTCTCTCTCTCTCTCTTCTCTCCCTTTCTTTGTCTTTACCTCTGGCAAGCTCTGATTATTTTTAGCAAATAGCCAGCAGTTACATTAGCTTGTAGAATGGGATTTTTTTTTTTTTTCTTTATGCTTGATTGTAAAAAGCCTATTTACCTTCCTTAGTTTTAATGTTGCTAATAATGATTGTGCTATTTCACGTTTTTTATTGGGCTATTTATTTCATGCTTGACTCACTTTTAATTGCACGATATCTATTGACGCTTTGGTGAAAGTAAATGAGTTTTGATAGGCACCTGTCTAATTCTGTAAAACTTAGAAATGACACAGATGTAATTATGTAAACATCTTTCATCATATTAATTGTTTTAACTCTTTTAAGATGCCCATAAGTTCTTATAGACAGGGGTGCCCCGAAGGAGGGAGGGGCTCGCCCCCCCCCCCTTCTGTATCGCCATTCGGTAAAGTTTTCGCCGAAGGCGAAAATTTCTGCCGAAATTTAGCAAACTTCTTGATTTCAGCAGAAAATTCCGCATAAATAAGGTATCGATTCGATAAAATTTACGAAGATCCACCCCCCCCCCCTCCCCGAATGAAATAAGCCTCGCTACGCTCCAGATTATAGATAGGAAAAAAAATACTGCTAGAAAAACAGGCTGGATTCAAAAAGGCAACTTGCAGACAGAGAATGTCGTTGTAAGCAGCATGGCTTCCGTCTTTTATGACACTTTAAGGCCTGTATGTAGAAATATATAACAAATTATTACATGAAAAGAACATTGAAACCCATGGTTACTTTAACCTAAGGCACAAAATAAACCGAAGAACCAAAACAAAGGTACGATGCAAAAACATCTGCCCACCAGCATGAAAAAAAGACATATTCATATTTAACCATGTTTACATATTTATATTTAAACATATTTTGACGTAAACATGTTTCCATGGCAATTGGCTGAAAAAATTAAGGAGCTAAGTAAGAACAATTAGTAGAGAATAAGTTGGTTGTGAATTTTTTTAGCAATTTTATTCCACGTGTATATTATTTTAATAATAATAATAATAATAATAATACTTTTATTTTCCCTCAGGATACACTATGAGGAGTACATTCAATAAATATAAAATGTAAAGACACAACTTACAATTAACAAAACCAGAACTACCGATTAATACAACCATCTACGTCAATCGGTTAACATCGGTTAGATTTTTTCAAAAAACGGGAATAAATTTCTATATTCAACATAATTTTGAGCTTTTTGAACTAATAGCTCACACTTAATCCTTATTACATCAAGCGGGTCCTTTATTCCATACATATATTTTGAAGGAGTATTACGAGCACTTAGCGGAAAACCTAGTAGAAATTTAAGATATCTAAAATACACAACTTGAATTTGAGATGAAGTAGAAGATGGAAAAGTTTTCAAAATCACCGCTGGAAAGCTAATCAAATGTAGAATCATTGACTGATACAGTCTAGCTAATATATCCCTTCTCATATTACCCCGCAGATGAATGAGGGAACCGAACGTCTTTCTTATCTTAATTTCCCGATGGCTTATTAATAAAAGAGGTGGTAGTCTTTTTAAAGAAGAATATAGGACACTTACGTATATTACCGAGTCCAAAGTATGAAAAGTCCGATCATTACACCAATCGAGAGGAGGAGAGCTAACAGGGCCATGAATCACAAAATGCTGGCATTTTTTCAGGTCCATTTCTAGTCCTTTTTTGTTCAACTCATTTCTTAAAATCTTAAAACTTTCAATCAACACAGTCTTTGACTGACTAAGTAAATAATGTCATCAGCACAAGCCAAATAACTAATTTCAACTGCTAAGTAAATCAGAGAGGTTTTTAATGAAGCAAAACAATCTTTTAGACACAAATTGAAAATAGACGACGATAATATCCCCCCTCCCTGTCTAACGCTCTTACTAACTACTATTTCATCATCATATCTTATAGATCCTGAGGCTATGAAAACTTTAATTTCATAATACCACTAACGATAAACATTGACCTGGGTAAGTGGTAAACAATATTTTTGTAATCTAAGTAGAGCAGATGCATGAAAAAGATTATCGAAAGCTTTTTTAATATCTATTAATAAAAGCTTTAATGTCTATTAATATTAATTAATATCTTTAATATCTATATAAAAAAGCAGCATATATCTTAAAGACTATCATCCTAGTTTGTTTTTAAATTGAAGACAATCTTGCCTCTATTGTTTGAGATTGCTGCCCGTCAGGTGTCTTGGCTAGAAATGTTTCGGTTTTCCCATAACTTCCCGTGCTTTTAATTAATTTTGTAATGTGAATTGCAGTCCGTCTTATTGAACAATAAGGAAAATCATTTTTTTTTTTTTTTTTTGCATGGGAAGTTGTCTCCTGTTGCATTTGCATTATGTCTCCTTTTCTCAGTCCTTTTCTAGCAGGGGTGGTATCAAGGGGTGATGGTCATTTCCGAGGAAACCATCATATCTAGCCCTCTACTTTAAGTAAGAAAAGAAATTTTGCAACGAGAAGGTGGCATTTCTAAGGTGGTAGAAGATAATGGCAGAAAATGCCACCTTCTTGTTACAAAATTTCTTTTTTTGCTTAAAAAGAGGGCTAGATATGGTGATTGCCGCAAATGACCCTCACCCCACGATACCACCCCTCCTAAAAAAATGAAAAAAGAAGACAAAATGCAAATGCAACAGGAGACTAATTCCCATGCAAAAATTGATTTTCCTTGTTATTCAAGGAAGTGGACTGCAATGTAAATGGCATTATTTATGAAAAGCATACGAAGCCATGGGAAAACTGAAACATATTGATGTTTTGGGATGGGATATGAGCTAAAGCAAATGAGGGGCAGATATCTAAAATAAAAATATATGTAGGCAAGATTGTCCTCAATTTAACAACACACTAGGATGATAGTCGTTAAGATATTTGTTGCTTTTTGCATTGTACATTTATTCTAGCCTTCAAAAAAATAATGCAATGTTTTTCTGGCCAACCCATTTTTTCTTTTACTTTTTAACCATTTGGATGTAAATGTAATTGAAACCTGAAACTGCCAAATTGTAGTAGTTTTTTATTTCTTCATTTGAAAAACTGAATCTCAGCTATGAGTCAGCTATGAGTTATGAATCTCAGCTCAGCAGTAAAGAGTCTTGTTTATTATCTGTCTTTGCTTACATCCATTGCTCATTCAAGTATCTCTCTCTGTGCAGGTTGTTTATATACCTTTTGTGTCATTTGTTGTTTTGATTAAGTAGCAATTTTGTATAATTGTTCTGTATATTATACTATTATCTTTCGCAAATACAATCATTAATAAAGAAAAACGTACTGCGAAATATAAATAGACAATAAAAAATGTGGTTCTTCAATAAAAAAGAAATAAAAATTTCATAGCATGCGATGGGTGGTTCCCATTCTGTATGTTGTTGAACTTTGGACCATTTCTCAATTTAAAAATAAATACTTTTTTCGGCTTGTATTGGTCTTTTTTCTGTAGTTGAAGCAATAATTATGTGCGGTTTTTGTGAAAATTGCGAAAATTGTGAAAATTACATTTAATTTGGGTGTTATCAAGATGAATTTTAAAAAATGACATAAATGTGAATGGTATATGAGCGAATAAGCATTGAATATCTCTCTACAACTTTTTGGTAGCGCGCTAGCAAGAAGAAAGAAGAAAGGTATCACTGCTGCCTATGCAAAAAAGTGGTTGTCAAGATAGGACCAGAAATCGAAATCGAGTACGATGATTCCAATGATTTACTTCCTTTTCTCGATCCACTACCATTTCGAGGAAATTCCTGAAGAGTTGTTGTTGCGATAAACTCTTACTGTTAACATAAACTTGTATAATATTCATAATTCCGAGATTACCTTCAAATAAAATTGTTTTATTACTAGACAGATTTTTTCAAACCGTGTTCTTATACTTTTGGTAACTATGGACTTTAGATCACTCCTTACTAAGTGGTAGCTACTGTTGCAACAATGATTCCAAAAATACTACTGTTTGCATTCCTTTGTTTCATTTACTATTGAGCCTTGCCTACCGTATTCAGTCTTCTATTCTTCATGATGCTTCTCGGTTTAAGTGCGACATTCATGTCTGTGCGCTTGATATTTCTAAGGCCTTCGATTCTGTAAGCCATTTTTATCTTTATATTCTTAATTCTCTAGTGGTATTAATATTTCCATCGTTTTCCTATTGAAATATTGGTACTCGTATTCCATTCTTAAAGCTGAATTTAACAGTACTATTTGTGATCAACATATTTCTTTTCAAAAGGGAGATCGACGATGAGTTTTGTCTCCTAGTTTGTTCAAATTAGCAATTTCTTGAATACATCTGAATATGCCTCTAATTTATTTTTAGGGTTTAGCTAACGTTTCAAACGTAGCAAATATTAACGATATTTTAGCTATAAAAAAAGGTTGAGAATATGGCATTGGAATTTACAGTACCTGACTACCGGCCATACTGATCACCGTTTCATGGCCCTTCAGACAGGAGGTGCAATGGGGAGATGGAGGCCAGCCATCCTGTGCTTTCGCGCACCCTTCCTGTTTACCTTCCCCATATTTTTCCAGGTACACATTTAGACTTGGATCAACTCTGGCTGAGCTTAGAGATTCACGCCACTTACCCCCGTTCCAAACCAAATAACAACGAACCACCGTCTTCGCAGACAAAAGATTTCAAGTCTAGAGTGCTAATCACTCGAATCTGGACATAGCCTTTAAAAATCAGGAAGTTACATAAGTGAAGCATTTGCATGCTTCACTTTACTTATTATTTTATACTTTATTCACTTCACGCATTAGCCTTTACCTAAACTTAGATAAATGTGAGCACATTCCTTCGGTTCCTCTTCCTCTTCACCCTCTCCCCCTCCTTGTAAAACTTTCCCATCCCTTTTCTCTTATCTTTTCGATTGTTGGGTATTAACATTACTAATAATAATTTCTGTTCTTTTCGTTCACGGCTAGTTTCCGACTCTAGGTTTAAGATTAGGGTTGGATACTCAAAGATCGTTAGTAGTAGAGGGATATGCAACCGTAAGGCTCTGTACAAGTTATTCTCTCTTTCTGTGATCATTCAGTTTAATATTTTTCTGGATATTACCCACTTCTCAAAAAAAGATCTTTCTTCTAGTCTTATTCAGTATTTTCGTTTCTTTTCGTTTTTGCTTTTCCTTCCATCTTGGTGCCGTAGTAGGAGGATGTCCCATTAATTTGGAACAAATGATGTTTTTGGAAAGGTCGCTGTTGCAAGCAAAAGACTGACAGACATTAACCTTAATCATTTGCCACATCCCAATGATTTTGAATCTGACATTCTCTTGTTTCACTCTCTCTCTCTCTCTCTCTCTCTTTTTTTTTTCTCTTTCTCTCTCTTGTACTCCAGCGTTTATATTATTGCCAGGGGTGAATCTCCAGCAATTTTATGGGGGAGGGGGGAGGTAGGGGGGGGGGAAAGAGGGGTCTATATCTGGATAGTCAAAGGGCATGGGATGTATAATACTTTTTTTCTCCACATTATTGGGGGGGGGGCCAATAATCCCAATAATCCCTTGCCACCCCCAAACGACGCCCCTGATTATTGCATTAGTGGGTTAGAAATGATTTTTTTTTTCATTATCTGACCAGTTCTAATCTCACCTCTTTTACTATTAATTTAACAGTCAAGAAATTAATTGACTCTTAGCTTTGTACATTGATAAGGGGATTAGCTTAGAAATATGTATTGAAATTAGAAGATTACAAAAACAAACCTTTGCTCTCAAGCACAAAATAACTTTTAGAAGGCAATTTTAACGAAATTTGTTCTAAAATGTCCTTGAGAATCTTTTCCACACTGAAGGATACAAGGCTTTGGGTCCTTAAATATATTTTTGGAGTTTGTTCTAAATGATATTTTTTCTGAAGTAGAAGCAAAATAATACCTTATATTTCTAGATTTCAGAAAATACTGTACCAGTTACTGATTTTTTTTTTTTTAAACACCAATTCTTTGGTTGATCACTGAACTGCTTTCAAATAAAATTTTGGTTAAAATTTTAATTACGAAACGATCTGTAATCATGGATCTGTAATCATAGTGTAAATCATATATTTGTTCCCTCTAGAGAATCTCTTTTCATCCTTTTTGTATGGTGACCCTGGTCCTCAAAAAAATGGCTAAGATCAAGATAGTTTGCTTAAAATCCTACTTAAAAGATTATGATTATGGAATTAAAATAAATACAAGAAAAAAGTTGTTCAGGTGGATAAAAAAAAACAATTAACAGCCTTTCGGAGGTTTTATTAAAAAAGTTCCTGAAACGACCTTTTACTTTATTTCTCTGACACCATTATTGTTTAGTTAACCTAAGTGATAAATCTGACGAAAAACTCCAGTTGAATTTACCGATAAAAATGTTTGACCCTGAAATTCAAACCCTATTTTAAAATACAATAATTAATGAATCTGACAAAAAGATGCAGTTAAATTTACTGTTCAAATTTTTCGACGCTGAAATAGAAGCACAATTTTTTCAAATAAAGTTAAGGTATCTAGGTCATATTTAGCTTTCTAGAAAAAAAACACAGCTTATTTTGTCTGACTTTTCGTTTTAAAATTAATTCAATGCTAAAAGAGAGTTGATTTTTTTTTTCGAAGCCTCACTTTTTCCGAAACAACTTTTGATATCTCATTATTAGCACACAATTTTGAGGTCACCCTACGACTTATGATCTCCTAAAGCAAACTATTTAGAAAGCCTTTCTATTTTCGCTTTTCAACAGACTATTTTTTTCCTTCTCCATAGTAAATAGATAACGTTACATTATGCACATTAAAGGTGTTTTTTCTATTGTTCCGCCACAACTATAAATCAATAGCACCACATTTTAGGAAAACAGTAACACAACTCCTTCAGTTTCATATTTAAACTACTAGTTCGACATTTGCTCATGGTAGTCCAAAGCTGTCCAGCAGATGTTTTTGCAAAACTCATTTCTAGATTACATATTAAATAGATGGCTCTGCAATATTTGCACTAAAGATGCTTCTTCTGCTGCCCAAACTTCATTAGTATTACAAAGCGGATCATTTCTTACTAGTTCTCTTTTTCCCCAATTTACTCACTGTTGACACATGTTTTATAATTGTGTGACCAAAGACAAGTTTTACTCCTGAAACATAAAAAATCATTTGTTATTTAAAGGAATTTTGCTTGTTGTTCAGAAAAACGCCAGTCACGCGCACTAGGTCATGCATAAATTTGCCTGAAGTGCATAAAAACTTCGTGGCACTTATGCAACACACAAAGGAAGGAGTTATTAGCACGGAATGCATCCCAACGATGGGTTCAAAGGACCGTCCTTCCCAAAAAAATTGAAAAATATTGGCCTAACAATACACTCTTAGGAGATTTACTGATAAAGGACTAATTTTTTTTATTTCCCAAGAGCACGAAGGTCTGACAAGATTATTTTTTTAAAGATTAAAATCTTAGCTGAGGGTAGTATTAAAGTAGGTATCCCACTGAACTTAATGAATAATCTTAGATAGTTCCAATATCTAAAATTAAAAGTTAACCTATATAATTAGTTTCATTCTTGCATCAGCTTTAAATGACAGATTTTTCTCACTAGACAGTTTTATTTTTCAAATAGTATTTTGAAATTTTCGATTACTATGAGCTGTACTTCACTCTTTACTAAATTACAGCTGCTGCGCAAACCATGATGAAGGGAGGAGATAAAATATAAAATTGCCCCGGGCGTTGAGAAACCTACTATGCTTCGGCACAGCTTTCATTTCAAAGAAGTTTATTAAGGTTACAAGGCAAATTCTACAATGGATTGAACAAAAAATTAGAGTTCATCCATTATCCATAGTATCTGCTGAATGATATCCTAAATTTTTCTTGTTTGTATAATGAACTAGTATGAAGCTGTAAACATTTTGTTGCTTTGTTTTGTTGTCTGAAGAAAAACGCCTCTCACACGATGTCACAAATATGAACGAAAACTTACGAAGAGTTTCTCCACAAACTTTTAGGGAATTTAGTTATTCGAGTTAAGCGCACTAATCCTCATTGTTCTAACAACCAGGATTAATCTAGATACACTCTCAAAATTATCCCGTTCAGGATCAAGATTACTTATTTTACTTATCCTCGTAAATAGGCAGATATATTAAAATTAGAAATTGTTTAGGGGAATGAGAATTATAGGCTAGTAGCAATGGCAATCTTCTCATACATCTTTTTTTCAAAATATGTGGATTCAATAAAAAAAAGTGTCCCACATAAATTATCTAAACTCCTTACTTATAGTAAGAAAGGTACTATTACCTTAACAAATCTTTAGTTCTAGAAGGGGGTGGAAATCTTTTTCGTCTAGACTAAAAACGACATTAAGGTGATATTTAGAAAGTGCATCAAAATACTCAAATCTGGAAAAAAAATTGTAATCCGTGTTGATTTCATGTGCACGATATGTATTCCGTGTTAATGGTCGAATATTTACAAATATTAATTCTAAGGGGAATTTCGAACAATCTATTTTGTGTTGGGGAAAATCCGACGAATAGTGGAAACACAGCATGCCTTAATAGTCCATAAGATTATGATTCCGTTTCTGAAAATATAATAGTATCTCCTTCAATATCAGTGGAAATTCTGCCAATAAAATTTTGACAATCCGCGTAAATCTGTTCCAACTCAAATCATGCAAGTAGGGTATCTAGGAATTTTCGTCACCAAATAGTAGACGCAACTGCTATCGGCCAATCGAAGCTACCTTAGGCATCCACTATGATTCACGGCAGAATACAAAAGAAGAATTGGGGCAGAGTTGTAAAATCAATGAACTTGTAAGAATAGTCTGTGCTGATAAATTATACACGGGTAATTGTTTTCTGTAGTAAAGTGTCTTTGAGCCCGTCGAAGCCTTGGCGTCTTTATCAAAAATTTTGCTTTAGATTTGAGTGTCAACGCACTTGACTCACAGTGTTCATTATGAAACTATTTTTTTTTTTTAAATAGGGATTAATTAGAAATTTGACACGAAATAATTTTGCTAACAAAGTAATTTTTTAGAAGACCCTTTGAGTAAGTCTATACTAAAATGTACTTCCAGACATTTTCCAGAATCAAACGCGTAAGCAAACACCCTGGGTAGCAGGCACATTCAAATCATAACTGGTAGAATGTTGTCTTTTTGAACTTTCTCCATTGGTTGTTAAATACTTATACTTGAAGGCTAACGAAAAGATTTAATACCACCACCGGCTCTTCCCATGACTTTCAAGAAGTAGCCTTAACTAAAACTAGAGGACTGGGCAAACACTGCTCCATCTTCCAGCATTTTAAGAGCTTACGCGGGAAAATACTCAACTGATACTTTAGGCGGAAAAGATGCTGTTTTTTGAAAAATATTCTAAATTTGTAAATCATGGACAATGAAAGAAAAGAACTTGGTATACGAAGCTATCAAGAGAATACTAAGTGAGACTGAAGGAGCATAAACCATAATAACTAGTATTTACATAGATTTAGTACAAAAAATATTCATGTTTTTGGTCAAACTCCAGAATACGCAAAAACGGCATCCAAAATGAGTCTAATAACTTTCCGAAGTCAGAACCTGGCGTAAAGGACACCAATATTGAATAAATGCTGCCATTTTGATTTGAAAACACTAATTTTGTCAAATCCTCTGGAATCTAAATTATATCCATGCCCTTCAACTATTATTGTATTCTCCAGAAATCCCACTCGGAGAATACTTGCAATGTCAATGAAACGTTCAGTGAGTGTTTCAAAAAATAGACATGGCGCCTTGTGAAAGCAAGAATTCCGTAGCTGACACCCCTAGTCAAAATTGAGTTACGAACCCTACCAGAGTTATTTTTTACGAGCTATCTAATGGTGTAGTTCGTTTTGTTGTACGAAACCTCCCGGCTGAGTAAATCAAAAATTCAACTTTATCTTAAGTGCATGTTTTTCACTATTGTGAAAGCAGAAATTGTCTTAACTGACCGGAGGATTCACCTCCGGTCAGTTACGACAACAAATGAACAAAGTTTGTTCATCAAATGAACAATGTGCTGGATTTTCAGCAGGAATCCAAGATCTATAAATCAGCTAATGTTCTATTTTCCAAAGTTAAACAACTTCATTTTAAACAAGGCTAATCGAAAAGAGTCGGTTACAAAATGTCGTTTTCTGACAAATCAGTCTCTGAAATAAATATTGCTGTAGAGGGTAAAACTTAAAGCAAGGAAACACACTTGTTCTACAAAAGTGGTTGAGTTTCTTGTTGTCCCAAAGCTGTTGGATTTCAAACCTGTTATTCCTATTGAAAAAAATCAAATATGTGCAATCAGCCTAAAGGTTTATGTCTCCTCTAAATGTGGAGTACTACAAGTGTGTTTTGCAAGTATGAATCAAGACAAGAACCTCCCACCCACTGGAGCACAGAGAGCATGCCCAGAAGAAGAAGATACAACCCCCCCCCCATAAAAAAATCTGAGAAAGTGAAAAGGCAGTCAGTAAAGACCCAATAAGTTATCTTGTTTTTTTTACCAAGTAGTCGAAATTTCTTAAGTTGTATTATAATCGCTTTGTATAATTCGGTTTAAACGCACCAAAGTAGTACAAAATCGTAAAAACACCACGTTTGAGCTTTAAGATAAGCCTTGGCATTCCTGAGAAAATATTGATGAACCATTGTCGTAACAAAATGGAAAAGGAACCCAAGTGCTGTCTGCACTTTTGTCGTAACTACTTCAGCAGCAAAAAAATGTCGTATCCGTTTTTTGTTCGAACATTTTGACCTAGTAAATCTCATCCAACAGGACCAAAATTCTAACAAGAAGTTTCCCTTACTAGCGGCTTTAAATTGGCGTTTCATCCGTTTCTCTATCTACCACACGTTAAGCCCCACAAAAACTGATTTTTTCAATTGCGTTTTTCTCGGAATTTTAAAAAGTGCGGTTACGACATTCTTGCTTTCACTAGGCGATGGGAAGGTGCTTCCAGACTCCTATGCACACTCGCCTGCTAACTACTATGGTGGAATTTTTCTTTTAATATTTAGGCCCTAGAATTAGCTGTGGGTAACTGCACTTTTTGGTCAAAGTCAGTAGTTGAAGTTCACCTCCTGAATTTTTCATTGACCCGCAGCACCACAACAGCACCAAGCCACCTGAACACAGCTACGCACGCTTCCCCTCCATCCCAATCTATTCAAAGCTTCCCTCTTTACACCCTCCCAGGAAGTTCCCATTTCCTTTAAATCTTTCTTTGACATCCTCCCCCCCCCCCCCCCGACCCAACCGTGGACGACCTGCTTTTCGTTTAGCCCTAGACGGTTGGCCGAAAAGAACGACCTTCGGCAATCTTTCATATTTCATCCGCAAAACGTGCCCTAGAAAGTCAACCTTTCTTTCATTATAGCCCTAGAAAGCGGGATTGAAGCACATTTTTCGTACAGCCTACTGTTTGAAACACAACTTCTCAGCCGGGTACCCAGAACCATCCGTAGGCAAATCTCTGGAAAACATCTAGCAAATCTTCACCCACTTTTCGGAGCGCCCATGCTTCAGAGCCATATCTGACCACTGTCATCACTGTAGCTTCATCAATGAACCATTCCTAAATCCCTAGTTTCGTGTCCGAAAATAGGTCAGATTTTTTGTGATATAGTATATATATGCTACTCTAACAATAATTAATGTATTGAATACAGTTCAATAAAAACAATATTGGTAAAAAATATTGAGAAACAGGGGCGTAATTTGTTATGGGGTAAGGGGGATCAACCGCCCCCCCCCCAAAAGAACAGATTGACACCCCACTCCCCCCTCCACCCTCCCAAGCTTAAATTTAGTTTCTTCTAAAATCTTGTCAAAACTAAGATAAACCTGCTTAATTGAAGCATCCATAGAAAAGGGTTAGTTTTTTTTAGCAAGTCTTTACCTTTATAGTACTATGTGGTTTATTTCTCAGTTTTCACAGTCATTTTCACTTGATCTGGGAAAATTGGCACCAAATTTGCCCTCCCCCCTTCAAGGATTTTGATGAAATTACGCAACTATTGAGAAAGAAATATAAAGACGTATCTTTTTCTTCTAGACCTAGAATGGAGGCTAAGATGAAACTCATAAATGTGGTTTAGCCCTTCGGATTTGTTTCCGTAATAGTTAAGGTTTGGTTCCGCCAGGGTTTGTCTCTTAACCATGAATTGAGGTTATGAACCATGGTTATGAATACTCTGGACTCTTACTATCTCCAAAAGAAGCCAAATTTGCATAAACAATATCGCTCTTTTTATTTACATACAACTAATCAAACAAAATAAATCACTCGTTCGGAGGACCGTAAATTTTATCGCCGATTTTCTTTCCAAGTGTGTCTTTAAACTGAAAAAAGAAAAAGAAAGTAAGAACAAGAAACAATGACATAACCATAAGACAAGACAAAAATTAAGAAGCATGGTCTAGTTAAAAAAAAAAAGTGTCCGTTTCTGAAAAACCAGAAAACGTGCCACACCCTTAAGTCGCTTCGTTGCATAAGATGTGACAACTCAAAGAACGTTATGACTTTCAAACGCTTTTAAAAACTCTGATTGTTTAAAAGATCATATAATCGGTTTACTGGTACGGTATTCACAAGTAGTTATTGTCATTTAAACGAGAAGTGGGCGTGGTCTCCGCATGAAGTTTTACAAGCGAGCTCAAGTATGAATATGAATTGCTAATATGATATATGGAAGGGTAATTTTTCTCTCCTGATAGATTTACCACCAAAGGCTCAAAAAAGTAAAACAAAACATTGCATTGTCATTTATTTCGTTTTTTTTACTGGTTTGCAGGCTAATTTGGCTAAAACCCGGCTTTAAGCTAATTTGGAAATGTATGAACAAAAAATGGTTCAAAGAGCTCCCCATTTCAGAAACATACTGCTTTAAAATTTCATTGCTTCACCTATTTGAAGATTCGCGTGAACGAAAACCATGACCTGAAATCACATTATATTACCAAAATTAAAGCCAAAAACCATTCCTAAGTTTTGAAATGGATCATTTTTTTTTTTTTTTTGTAAGAGGTAAGAGAAAATCGGGTCATTGGCACCATCAATTTCAGTACATCGGGCTTACGGACCTAGATTTTCCAGTATCCCCAAATTTTTGGGCTTCCCCTAAGGAAAATTAGGTTTTCCTAAAACTCCCGAAAAATTTGCGCTAACAAAAATTAATGACTTTAATATAATTTTAATATCCGAACATCCACAATCATTTATTTTTGAATATATTTTGAAGAAACCCGTTTTCTTTCTGGAAAATTCGGAATAGTGGCAATTTGCTTTGAAATCTGGAAAAGTGAAAAAACCTGGAAAATTCGGAAGCCTGGAAGCATTGTACAAAATTAACACTATTGGTCATTGCCTGCTCATTACAATAAGTGACAACTTTTGCTTTTTTAGTTAAAATTGTTGTTTACTGTATACTAAATTGCTGTTTAATTTGCTTTGGCAGTCATATACTGTTATCCAGTCATAATAATAATATAGTCATTAAGAGACAAAATACATAAGTATACGTAAATAGGCAATAAACTGTAAAGAGTTTCCGTGACTAAAGTAAAAAATAAAACCGAATAAAATTCTATAATAGATTAGGCACAATATTTATGCACGGGGCCATACGGATTCGCCTCTATCATCCCCCCCCCCAAAGCTATTCTAATCCGGGTTGCAGTGGTAACTAGCAACCTAATAAGAGACGATCATTATTAGTCTAATAAGACGTGTGGGTCAGTTATCTTGATTGTGTGAAATTTCCAGACTTCTACTGCAGATATTTTACGATCATAGCAGCTTTAAAAATTGATCCTATTATTTGAATTGGATTGTATTTACCTATTTTTAAAAATTATTTTTCATTCCTGCAGATTTTTTCAGGGGGTGGGGGGAAATAAAAAAAAAAATTATTGATAATTGGAATATGAAGCGTCCACAAATTCGGCCAAACTTAGTTTTCAGGGGAGAGCCTGAGCCCGAGGCCCTCCCCCTACATATTTTTCTGATTGCAATCATCCCCACCCTCACTCTTCCCCTTTTTTTATGACAGACGGTAAGCAAGACCAAGATTTTGCATTCTTTTTTCATATTCATGTCTGTTATTTCATATTTTTTTTTTAATTTTGCAATTCTAAGTTTCTTCCCATTATTTCGTTTTATTGCACCGAAGCTAATCTGGTGAAATATTTTTTACATCGGTTTTTGACCAATGTTGCACTCTTGATACAATTACAACCAGGCAAGTACTCAGGACTTTTTTTCTGGGGGGAGAGAGAAAATAATAACAAAAACAAAATATTAATGAATTGAATAAGAAGTGTTCGCAAATTTGGGAAATTTTAGGATTTCAGGGGGGAGCCCGGGTTCCAAGGCCCTCCCCACCCGTACGTCCCCGATTACAATCATAACCATATGTTTTTTCTTTCCCTTTGTTTTATGACAGACCGTTATCAAGACCATGACACACCCTTCGCGATTTAATGATAGGGCACTCTTATGACCTACCCACAATACAATTTTACCAATTTTGAGATTTAGCTAGCGCTAATTTAAGCTATTCAGAATTTTTTCGTCAATTAGAAAATTCTATGAAAAATTTGATTGGCTCAAATTAACGCTAGCTGTATCTCTGCATTAGTAAAATCTCATTGTGAAAGGGGCATTAACAACATACATCAACACATGATTCAAATGACTTAATAAATATTCTGCTTTCTAGTGGAAGAATTATATGGCTTCAGTCAAGCTTATCTGCAGGCGTGCACATATACCAGACCTCCAGGTTATCTTTTCACGTACCAAGCTTCAAAAACGATTTTTTAAATCTTGAAGGAATCAATTGATACTTTCAACAGAATATACCCATAGGATGCATGGTGGCATTTTGCAAGATTTCATCGAAACCAAACTTTGATTCTTATACTTTATGGGATATAATCTAATGTTTAGGAATTCTCCCTAATCAATTTTTAACCCAAAAAGGGGGAAAATGTTAGTCACAAAAGTCGAGAAACAAATTCATAGTAACATTGTGAACACTTTCAGAGCGTAAAGAAAAAAAAACCTATTTAGAAATCAACTATTTGGAAAAGACCACAAAACTGACTTACTCTAGTGAACATGCTCCTATCATCTCTGCGCCACTCTGGTACATAAGAAGTGTTTTTCTGAATTGACCTCCACCCATAGTGGATTCCTCCTAGAGCCGGAATCATAACAATGATAACCAAATTTCTGTTGACGAATCTTTTAAATCCTTCGCTGAACATTACTAAAAAATAGGAAACCAAAATAAACAAAAAAAAACATTAAAACTGCTATAAAAAAAAAAAAAAAATTAGGCAAAGCCAAAACCTTCCGAACATTCCCGAATAGCTTTCAGAAGATACTCCCTCAATTTATCATACGTTTCATAAGCCGGCAAGTCAAGCTGATTAAAGCACGTGTGAGCCGAGGGTAGACGATCAGTAGACCTGTCATCACGATGAATCTGGAATTTCTGCGTTCCGTTCATACCTTCAAGTGCAGCAAACCCTTGAAGAGGAACTTTTGAAGTACCTGTGACAAACTGCAAGAACTTGGCACGATCTGCCTGATCAAAACTGCGCAGAGCCCGCCAAAACCACTGAATCTGTAAGGAGTTCACTTGGTACTTGTGATATTCAGTATTAACTCTTAGATCTTCGACATCAACATTGGGCAATCCAGATATTAACAGTTCCAACTCTTGTTCATTAAATATAGATATTAGCCTTTTCGGGATGATGTCATAAAATCCTTCTAAGAAAGCATCTAGTTGTTTTCTGATCGCTCCAGTCATTTTCATCTGACACACTAAACGAACGTATTCCATTTTATTCTCCTCGGTTACAGTGATATTTCTTCCATTAGGCTTCAAGTCACGAATCTCAGTTACGCCAAACTCTTGCACTTCCGTGGAAAAGGTCAGTTCATACCCGAGTTCAGCAATATCATGTTCCATTAAAAATACCAAGCCCTGATAAAAACTATAATCTTCGGTTTCCATGTCTGTGTACTTTACATGCTTTCCAAGGATGTGCTTATAGAATGATCTTGTAAAATAGCATTCTAAAAGTTTATTATCATATATGGCTTTGGCTATCACTCTTCCAACAAACTTGAAATACTGTAAGTGATTGGGATTGTAGTGTGAGGATTCATTGATCATATAGGTCACTCTATCACCAGGTGAAATTTTGAAAAGGGCATACATTGGATTAAATATCTCTCTTGAAATGATAACATACCACTCTCTAAGAAGACCACCGGCATCTTGTCCTTCTTCTCCTTCAAAAACTATATAAAATCGATGCTTCCATTCTTCTGCATTACGCCTATGTAACTCCCTAAACGAATCTTGGAAAACGTGTTCCCTACGGACATGAACAGCCAGATCTTCCCTTCGGTGGCCTTCATCAGCTCTTTCAAGCTCAGATCTAAAAAAACGTCTCTTCACGTCAAAATCTAAGACACGGGTATGGTCCACCAGAACTGCAAACGGACCATCAGTTAAATTGCAACTAGATTGGCGAAGAATTTGATTCAAAACTGTCCGATGTTTTTCCGCAAAATTCAAAAACTTTTGCACTTCTGGAGACAAGTTGGCTTCTTTAGGTACTGGTGTTGGCAAGTCCGTTGAGCCAGTGGGCAATGGGGAAGGTGGCTCTTGCAATTCAGTCGGGGCAGGTTCCTCCTTTTTATTTTTTGCAGCAGATCCGTGAACTAAGAAGAAAGCCTCTACCGTGGGCTGTAAGATAAGCACAGCATGACTATCAGGGGTTTCAGACAGTAGCTCCAAACAATTACTTAAAGTTATCCAAAGCTCATCTAAGTCAAGTTGCTCACTAAGAGATTTTTGAGGCACCTCGGGTGGAATAGGGGTACTTGTTTCAGGTTCATTATCAACATCCATAGGAGCTTCTTCAGTAGTGATATTGCTCTCATTCGACGTTTCTGTTTGTCCTCCCCTGTCACCTTCAGCTGCTGGCTGTTGGATCTTGGGCGATTTTGCTTCCTTTAACTGAAGAACAACCTTTAGTATACGCAAGAAAAAGGCCTGATTAGATCCTTTTGTAGTTAATGGTGTCATAGAGGGTAACTGCAACTCACTAGTAGGTACAGCCAAAGCCTTGGGCTTTGATGGAGCAGACAAAACAACACTATCACGGGTAAAACGATCTACCATCACGCCCTTATAACTTTTAGACGAGCTTGGTTCTTCAGGTACTTCTTCCATTTTTTCAGCAACGTAAGCTTTTACAGATTGGACACTACGTAATTCATTAAGAAGACTTTGAATCTGGTCTCTAATCACACATCCTAGTTCTCTGGCTCCATCTAGAAGCAGCTTTAAGATCAAATCACATTTGGAAGCATGACTTAAATTCATGAGTAAAGACGTAGCATCTTCTAGGCCTTCTTCGGAGCAACTTTTAGAAGTTAATACACCAACAGCAAGTCTAAGAGAAGGCTCAAGGGCCCCATTTAACATAACTGTCTGAGCTTTAGAGGTTTCTTTAGCAGCTTCCTGCTTTTGTATTTCACGTCGCTCCCAATCACGCATTCTACCTTCTTGACGCCTGGAAGATGGCGCTATCGACCCAGGCAATCCCAACGATACAAGGGAGAGTGCCTTCAACATTCGATCCGTTAACAAAGCGGATCTTTTGATCACCGGCATCGAAAGCATCGAAAAAAGCTGACCAAAAGGTGAAGTTTCGAACGTGGTCACACACTGTTCAGATTCGTTTGTCAAAGCAGAAATAAACCCTGGTTGGCTTTTAGCCCCTGATTTTCCTTTTTTAGATGCAGAGGTGTCAAGGCGCAACAAAACATCCCAGAAACTAGGAACAACCTCAGATTTTTTACCTTTTGGAGTTTTCTCTGCCTTTTCATCACTTTCTTCTTTTGGCAAGAATGTCTCAGGGAATGTTTTTGCTAGCTGAATTATAACATCTAAGGCATGGCGACACACAGTAGGTGCTGCTTGTGGGTGCACCAGAATATTGGTTTTCTCTACACCTGGTGCTTTCTTGCCAGTCGCAGGACGAATTACAGAAAAAACACTAGTTTTAGAACCCAAAGCTGCATCCATACTAATGTTCAACCAAAACACACCTGCCTCTTTTGTCACCGGTAACTGAGCTTTCTTTTTAAGACAGGTGTCTTCTTTCTGTTGGTTGATTTTCTCCAAAATAAGAAGTAAGGATTTTATCACCCACTGACGGGTCTGACTATGATAGCAAAGATTTCGTATGACGCGATGTAATCTTGCGATATTCAATTTTGGCTCCTCTAGAAACAGGAGAACAAGGAGACAAGTTAGACCATCAACATCAAGAAGCTGTTTCCCTTTTGGCTTTGGTTGGTAAGCCGCTTGTGAGGATGTTGTTGCAGTGGCCCCCCGACTACCCCATGCTGTCCAGCCTGATCGAGATGATGGCATGGCTTGTATAGCATATCTGGCACCAGCAAGACGGACAGTTGAGCGTAAGATTGAGTTCAGCGCACTAGCATCCGAAGAGAATATTCGCTCATTTAGGTGACGATTACGTGCTTCCCACTCTCTTCTAAGTCTTTGCGCTTCTGCTGCTAAGTCAGGGGGTAAAAGAGCTATTTGGCTGTCTTCCAAGTCAGCAAGGACAGTTTGACGCAAACTTGTTGGTAAGCTTTGCAGGAAGCCAGCAGAATCCTCTGGTTGTTCTGTACTAGCAGCTGAAGAAGGAACAAGAGCCGGAACAATTCGCTGTTGTTCAAGTCTCTGTTGGGTAAGAACTTCCTCTTGAATTGAAGGAGGCAAAGCAGCTAGAAATTCCGGATTCACTTCAACATTCGAAGCACTTGACGCTAGATCATTTACAGAGCGTGGAATACGACCTTGAAGTCGCTGCATTCTATTATGTTCATTTATGACTTCTTGTCTCATTTCTTCAGGAAGCGCTGCAAGAAAGGACGGATCAACGCCTTCTGGCACAACCAAATCCCCTAAAATAGCTTGGATTTCTGGTGGTATTTCTGTAGTGCTAGGCTGAGGTGGCGCTTGTGCGTCTGATTGTACATTGCTTGGTATGCTAGGCACAGGTTCCACAACCATTTGTGTTTCAGGCTCACGCTGTCTCTCTGGCATAGCTGGTTGCGCGGAACACAAATTCATTAAAGCATTCAGTGGCGTTTCGGTACCTTCTGGCTCCACAGCAGGCGACGGGGGCTGTTGCTGTTCAGCATTCTGAATTGTGGTATCTTGACTTTGAGATGTTGCAGCCACTTCACTTGCTCCCGGCACTTGCTGTTCTTCACTAGGGGTAAGAATGCCTAAATCACGGGAAGACTCGCTTTCGGGATGGAATTCGACAGTATCTGGTGTAGAAGAGACTTCTGCACTTTCATTTTCTTGGTCTCTACTTAGGATAGAATCTAGTACTGATTCAACCATAGATTGTGCGAGGTTCATGGTTGCATTTTGAACATCCCCTTGGTGTGAGGATTCACTTACTTTCTGTTCTTCTTGTTTTTCTTTCTTTTCTCTTTCTTGTCTCTTTTTAGCCTCTTCTTCTTCAAGTTGTTTCCTTCTTTTCTCTTTTCTTTCAGCAAGTTCTTTGTCCTTCTGTTCCTCAATATGTTCCATAATAGAAGGTTTAACAATTGTCAAGCAGTCGTGAATGGAGCTCGCATCCATTACAAACGCCTCTTCAAGCCAGCGACCAAGTGTGCTCGGGGTTTGACCAGAGCTTGATATTCCAAAAGATGAACCAAACATTCCTCCGCCTTGATCTCTTACTTCAAAATGATCATCTTCTTGTCCTCCAAAAACAGTATCAATAAACAAGAAACGCGATTCACGGCCCAATCCAAGTACTTGTGAAGCATCCAATTGTACTAGATCTTGGTTTGCCGATGGTCCCAGCAGCCGCTGAATAATCACGGAAGTGTTAGGTCTCTGTGAAGGGCGATTTCTTGTTCGACTCATACGGTGCCTAGCTATTTGGTTAAGTCCTTGACTCTCTTGAGCAGATGCTTGTGCAGCTGCTTGTCGATCACTCAAGAGCGGATGCGTAAATGGAGTAAATCTTGGGGCAGGTGCACCTATGCTTTCTGGTGCTGCGCTGGTGGCGTCATCAAAGGAGTGAAGATTGAGTTGCAAAGCTCTTATATTACTTGGGTCATTGAAAATGAAACCTCCAAGAGCACTTGATAGTGTTGCGAGATTGTCATGGTCGCCTAATGTGTGAATCATTAAGTAGTCGTCGTTCTCAACATGTCGCAGAAACGAGTCTTCAGCTGCTTGTTGGTAGTCATTCGATTCCTCTTCCATAGCAGACCCACCTTCATCATCGTTGTCCCCGTTATCTTCATTTTCAGAGGCTTCATCATCTTGTTCATCAATATTTTCTTCATCATTCTCTTCATCACCTACGATGAAAAGAGATATATTAGTTTTAATATTAACTAGAGAAATAAAGCGGGAGAAAAACAACATAAAGAGACTTCAAATAGGCAATAACAAAGGAAAAACCAAACAACAGCAAACCAAAGCTTCTGTTTTCAGACACAGCAACAACAGAAGATTTTACGTGGTATTCACAACTCAATTGACAAGTGGCGCTCAGGTGTTTTTTGGTATTAAAAAGCAGTTATTTTAAATTTGTATGATCGGCACTCATGCACACAAAACAGTGCACAGAAGACACGAAAATCAAAATGGGCACAAAAGACAAGCATGTAAGAAACTTTTTAAATACACATAAACATCATTTGGTTCTCAATGTTTCCATTCACTAAGCATTATATTTAATACTTTTTAAAGATACGCTGCTTTAAATCAGGAAAATATATTATCTGAACAATCTTAAATGCAAAAATAATATTATTAATGATTGAATAGAACTTATTAACTAAGACTAATTAACTCGAAATAAGGATACACCTGGAAAGAAAATGATGGGGGGAGGGGGATTGAATTTTAAAAGCATCTGCTGTCTTTTGTTAATTTTTTTCATATAAATAAGTCAGAAAAATCACAATTATTACTTTAACAGCCATATATTTGTAATGGCAATATCGTTGCGCTAAAAGGTCAACAATCAAAATTAGCAAAGTAATCGATTTGTCAGTAATATTAAGGATATTTTTACTTAAAAGATAGAGTTCTTAGAAGGAGGACTTTAATTCTCGATGTCCCCCCCTCCCGTTCATGCACACCTATGTAGGAAAAATGTCCTGCCTAGGGTCGCATGGAATGAGAACTTTCCCTTCTACCAACTGAAATACATTTATCATTAATTTTTTGGCACTTCAATAAATGTGCAGTATAGTAAGACTGTTGAACTTTCACATTTAGACCGTTAGGATTAATAGAAAAAAGAGACATCTACTATGTCTTGTCTTTTAGAATAACAAAGAACATTTCTTTTTTATTTGAAAGTCGCAACCTAGTCTAGGACTTTCTTTACTAAAAGTGCTATGCTTCATACGACTTTCAATCTAACTCCAAGGATGGAAACGGCATTTCAACAAGTTTATGGCTCAGAATGTCATTTTACAAAGGCTTTTATTTTCAAAACTTTTATAAGTCAATTTTTAAGTAAAAACATGGGCACATAATATCTTACTTGAGCAAGACTGACTGACACGAGGATTTTCAATTAGTATTATTGAAGGCAAGCGGTTGGTGCGTTGATCCTGCAACACCCTTGTCCCGAATATTTTCAGTCTTTTTTTTTTGAAGATAGACGGGCAGAATTCTTTAGCCAGGGTTCTGTGTTTGAAGCAGAATCATTCCGAGACTGCTAATCGATGTTATTGGAGGCAAAATATGGGCCGCGACCACTCTAAAATCCACCTACCCTCACCCCACCAACTTCTCAGCGGAATGATGCATATGTAGCATCTTGTCTGAAACAAAGCCATGCAAGGACTTTCAATCAGTGGGACTGGAACACTAAATTTGAAGCTCTACCTCTGTAATTGGCCTCTCTCATTCACGGAAGTACCAAAACCTGGTGTATTAACACATTGTCATGTCAGTGTTATTATTTATGTGGCTGCACTTGTTTCAAACCAGCTTTTTAGTGAAACGGTTGGTATATGGCACCTCATGCTTAGAATGCACCTCATTTGAGCTAGAATCATACAGGCCTTCAATTAGTATTACTGGAGGCATGGAGTTGGTGAATCCCCCCAAGTTGAATCCCCTTAAGTCCCCCAAAGTCTTCTTCATCTTTTTTTTAGAAATGCAAGGAGGATGCACCTTGCTTAAAGCAGAATTATGTCAAGGTTTCCAATCCACGCTATTGGAGGTAAAATATAGGCCCGTCACCCCTCTAACATTCACCTACCCCCACCAGCTTCTCAGCGGAAAGATACACATGTGGCACCTTGTTTGAAACCTGTTGAAGGCAGCCAAGAACTGTTGCCAGGGCACCTTGCTTTGAATATAAACATGGATTACCAATCCACATTAGTGGAGGTGAAATATAAGGCTGTGAACCCTTAACATTCACCTACCCCCACCCTCGTATACTTCTCAGCTGAAAGATACATATGCGGCACCTTGTTTGAAAACAGTCACACAGTGATTTCCAACTTATGAGACTGGAGGACTTCCCTCACATTTATTGAACTACCGTAAAGTTGGTGATAAACTTACTGTTATATGAATATTATTCTTTTGCCTTTTTTTTTATGTAGGCAGATGGAAAAGTCTTATATGAACTTATTTTTCGAACGCTCACTTCGTAAAAAAGTTTTTCTTAATAGGGCTTCAAATCTCACTTGAAGGATGAAAACGTCACCTCTAATTTTCTGCCTTAGAATGTTCCATTACAAACGCTTTTATTTTCGACAATTTTCTAGCCAGATTTTAGTGAAATGGTAGCCATATGGCACTTCGTTTGAGTCCGAGTCAAACAAGGATTTTCCAATGGTATTATAGGAGGCCAAATGTTGGTATGTCGATCCTCCTAGTCTACCGTTTTTTTTTTTATGTCAATACATTTAATCTTGCTTTGCTTCTGCTTACGGTTCGTAGCAATTTTTTTCTTTATTGAATATTCAGACCCCACTTGACAGGTCGCACGACCTGGCTCTTGGACAAAAATAAACAAGGGGATATGTTTAACTTAACCTCCCCCGTACGAACAAGAAAGTCAAAACTATGATTAAAGACTGTACATTAAATAAAAAGCGAAGAAAATAATGTCAAAATAGCTATACATGTAAGAGCAAAATTAATCCAAAGGACACGTCCTGACATTATTACAAAATATGTTTATTAGAAATATTAATAAATATCTTGATATTGAAACAACATCAACTAAAACTCACAAACAAATAACTAAATTTATAAAATATCAAGTTTAATCTTATAAATTTATTAATCAATTTAATACTTGAAGGTCATACTTTTAAATATGAGAGAGATAACTTTAAAATATAAAGCACAGTATTTGTAGTTGAAAAAAGTAATACAGGAGAAAAAGAAATAAGTCAATAGGAAGCACATAAAGAATGTGAATACAAAATAGATCAAACTAGTTTACACATTAAAAAATCCGTGATGCAAGAATATTAGCTATATTAAATTGTAAAACAAACACATTAAAACGTACTAATAGACACATTATAACTCTAGAATCTAGTAGAAATCAGTAAGAAAAAAACTGCATATTAAACAGGTTTCTTTTTTATGCGCCCTCTATTATGGTCTTGAGACGATATGGTATCTTAAAGGATCATACAACCTCAGCTATTTTAAACCTTTTTAGTTCTGTGTGGCCAAACTATTTAGTATTGATCGGGCAGTCTTGTCATAGCTTGTACGGCTTGGATAAGAGATACGAATAAATGAAAGAAAACTAAAGGCCGACACCTTCTATCTTAGAAAAAAATTTTTAGCTTCTTGCGCATTGCTCCGCAAATAGAGATATTCACTGCCCTGCAATTCAGTTCTAATGAAACTTACATCGTCAGAAATTGTGAATTTTTTTTTTTCGATTAAACAGAGCAGAACTCGTTTTGTCTTTGTGGTAAGTCAAAGCTGAGGCTTGCATTATGGTTTCAAGGCACCGCATCCACTTAAATATCTTTTTTCTTTGTTTTGTTTTAATTGTTTTGCTTCTGTTTGTTTCAACGCTATTTTTTTTCCAACATAAACTTCATCTCTTTGTATCTTAACAACTAGATAGAACCCTCCCCCCCCCCCCACTACTAATCACATTTTGTGTGTGGAGGCAATAGTTCTTTGTGACCCTAGACTCATCTTAGTTTGGTGAGTCCGGCCATAATTACAGTAATAATCTTAGGGACTACCAAATCTATAATCTTAAAGAAATGGTACTAGATTTTTCTTTTCTTTTCTTAATTTGATTTCTTAAAGAAAGCGAACAATTATAAAAGTTAAATATATTTTATTTTTCTCCAAGATGCTTGCTTCTAATTTTTTCTTCCATTGCTTTGGTAGTTTAATTTTATTCTCTTTTATACTTTTCGAAATTACATCGCTGCCTTTGTGCAAACTAATGGAGAGGGAATGGACAAATTACATTTCAAATGAGCAACACTTAGGTTTATTGGCTTTTATAAGTTTACAGATTCTAGATCTATAAGCATGGGCGCCCATATGGAGGGGGGGGCAGAGGGCCCCCCCCCCTGGCTGAATGATCCTGCCTCATATTTTATGTTTTTGTTTTGAGATTTATATTATACTGCATTGGAAGTTCCGATTCAACCAGGTAAGCCCGCCCCCCCCCCCCTGAAATTCAGCTTATGGGCGTCCATGTCTAGTTCATCCATATCTGGTTATCTTTGCTTTATAGAAGTAAGGAGATTATGTTCAAAAGTAGTTGTAATTTTACAATATGTTAATTTAAGAGTTAGCCACAAATTAACTAACTGCACGTAACATAGCTGCCTTTTTTGGTTGGATAAAAAGAAATAGAAACAAGAGAATCAGTTTTAAAGGTTAAAAAACTAATTGATAGGCAAAAAACTGATATAGCCCTGTCCTTATTCTTTTATTTTTCATTTTTTTTTTCTGTCTGATAAAAAAGAGTGTCGAGACATTATTTATTATTCTATTTAAGTTTAGAACAGACGTAGTGCAATGGAAGTAAAAAAAAAAAAAATACAAATAAAAGAAAATATGACTCACCCTCATCAGCATTTTCTTCCTCATCTTCGTCATCATGTTCGTCAATCTGAGATTCATCTGAATCTGATGTGTCGTTCTCGGTGTCTAAATTTTCCATCTGCGAGTCAGACATATGGACTTCTCCCAGCACTTGACTTTCTGGATCTGAACGGCCTCTATCCAATATAGTATCCATTATTTCTTCAAGTACATTTTCGGCATCTTCTACAATCGGATCATTCGTCGTAGAAAGGTCATTCTCTGTTCTCTCTGTGTCTTCTCCTGGATGCACTTCGGCTTGTGCATCGCCTTCAGTTGTTTGAGGAGTTGGCTCAGTTGCATTTGCTGCAGCTTGCGGTCCCTGTGACCGAGCTAAAGCTGATGGCACCGGGATATTGACGACACGAGTCAAAAACTCGAGAGGTTTTAGAACAGCATTCACAGTTGCTGCTAAGTTTGGGCTAGAAAGATCAAGACAATAGGAGGCGCGAGCCAACTCTGACACTATTCCACGTTTAATCATTACTTTTACTAAGGGAGTATTGTTATTTGGTGGAGTTGCCATACCACGATTTTCTTTTGGGGAAGCTGAAGACTCGAGAATGCTAGAAATCAAATTAGCTATGGCCTGAATTCGAGTATGTTTGTCACTTGATTCCTGAAGAGCTAAAGCACGCTGTAAAGCATTTTTAACCTCAACTATCAACATGTTCTGGGCATCAGGAGTATGGCCGGATGATGCTATTGCACCAAGAAATAATTTTACGTTGGCTGGACAGTCTTTGTCTCCAGCTGTCTGAGTGGACGGCAATAAGTTATCAAGAATAAACGCAATAGCGGAACAGTCCTCAGTAACTAATGGACTTGCACCAGCTTGAAAAGAATATTCAGTTATGACTTTCGAACACCCAGCATAGGATCTTACCAATTCTCCAAGAAGCCGACAAATAATACTTTTGGACAGAAGGTGTTGTTTCTTCTTCAAGCTTTCATCTTCTTTCGTTTCTTTTTTCTTTTCTTTGGAAGAGTCAGGGATTTCTTCTGAAGCTTGATTGAGCAAATCAATTGCACTAGGGTTTCTCAAGACTTGTTGCCTTTGCTGCCAACCGTGAGGCTTTGGTTCTTTAGAAGGTATAGGCTCAGCTTGGAGAATTACTGCTATTTCCTCAGGTTCAAGGATCAATGCGTCAAGGAGGCTATACAGAACTTGACGACCTGTGTCGCTCAAAACAGGAACAGGGGATATAGGTTTGTTTGGATTTGCTTTTACAACTAATCTTGGCTCTTCTTCTTCTCCTCGGCGGAAAGTCATTGGTACATCCAACATTAGTGTTGATTTTGCAACATCCGCAAACATATTACTGTCTCTGCAAGCAGCAGAGGCAAAAACTCTCAGAAGGAAATTTATTTCTCTTGTAGCGACGGCATTTATTGACACAGATGCAGCAACCGTTTTCTCCATAGCATAACGCAATGAAGCCTGATCTTCAAGGAGGTGCCGAATTAATAAGGTTGCAAGAGAGATGAAGCCATGAAAGGTGGAAATCTGAGTTAAGTCAAGAAGTTTCTTCATTCCTCCTAAATCAACAAACAAAAAACTATGTTCGTACTCACGAGTGAGTCTTAAACAAAGCCTTAAAACTGCGTGCAAAGTATCACCATCAATACTAGGAACCATGAGTCCAACGCATGATCTTACTATGATTAGGCCCTGTTCTATATTTAATGGAGACAACTTTTCATCAGCATTCGTCGGCATTTCATCCACTTCCATACTTTCAAAATTTACCATATCTCCCGGGGCTTTAGCTTCTAAATCTTCTGATTTTTTGTTTTTCAGACAAATCATAACAGGTCTTCTATTACTAGTTTCTTCGTTTATTTGCACCATAGCTGTAAACTGAATGACGTATCGACGCCTTCCAGCAGTTATCTTTACACTAGTTTCACCATCCCAAAAAGCTTTATCTATTATATCGTTATTGGGCTTGGTATAGGTACACCATTTACCAGAAACAACATCATACCACTTCCAATCATGAGAAACTACTTTCTTCATTAATTCACGTCTAGATGCTGCTACCACAACTTTGGAATACTCATCTATCATAAGTAACAAAGGAGCCATCCATTTGGGCAAAGGCTTCTCAACTTTGGTTTGATGCAAGAATTGCTGTGAATTTTTCAAAAGAGATACTAAGCGATCTAACGTACCAGAACGTGCAATAGACTGTGCACTGTCAGACTTAAATTCATCAATTAGTAGTGTACAAAGATGCACCTTGGTTGAGAGGCTCAATGACGCAGGATTGTCAATAAGTTCCTTAACTACATAATCGACATCAGAGCTACTGCCCATTATTTGTTCTATTTTGTCAATTGCCTCATTTATGCGTAGCAAAACTGTATCTAAAACGGTTGCTTTAAAGGATTGATTGGCTCTGTTTACTAGGGCAACCAAAAAGTCACATACCCTAAACACGGTATCAGGTAAAGACTCAATTGTTTGTAAACAATTTGGCAATATATCAGGAGAAAATTCGTGCATTGAACCATAGTCAAGAGGTTCGAGAGTTAGAATGACTGCCTCATCTTCTTTAGCTGGTTGGGGCGGTAGCAGGGATAGAGTTTCAGGAACTGTTGTACTGTCACTTTCTAATACAGCGTTGGAATTGCGGGATGGTGCATTCGAAAAATTCAGCAAAAATTCAGTTGCTTGTTCTAAGCTACTAGTACACAGTAAAGCTTCGATACATTCAGACCTTTCAAAGCCCATCTCCATCAAGCAAGTTAAATGTATCGGGTCAATAATCGGCTCTTCACTACGTGGAGCAGGATTTGCGGGGGGGATTGGCTGAGAACTTCCTTCTTCTACAGGTGCAGCCGCTCGAGGAGAGAGTTTCTCTTTAATAGTTGCTTCACCATTTAAGACGTGGCATAAGATAGACAGCAGAGAATCTGTCACCCGTGCAGCATATGCTGTGCATACTTTCCGACTCCATACTTTCAGTGCAACCCCCACTGCAAGTTTATGAATCGTAATTATGTATTTTAAAGGAGTGAAGTTAGAGCTTGGTTCCTCTGGGACGGTATGTGGAGAATCAAACAAGCTTTTCGGATTACAGAGCCTTTCAATAAGAGTAAACCAAGCATCTAGAAACTCCCCAATCGACTCGGACAGTTCAGGAGTTCCAAAATCAAATGTCAACACCCAGTCGACAGCATTAAAAAGATGTCTCAAGCCTCCACTTTCAATAAACTTCTTCAAAAAAAGATGGTATATTAATTTTTTATCGTCCAACAACATAGACTGTGTAAATCCAACATAACAAATCAAGTAAGTTAATCTTGTTTTCACATATGCCTTAGATTTTGATTCATTCCACTGAGTGTCAATATTAGTTGGCTCCCATGCAAGGCCACTACTGAGTAATTGACCAAGTATGGAAGACACTGCTAGTGCAGAAGGAGTAGGAACACTTCGAGGTACCGGTAGGAGAGGGGATCGACGAGGACGAACTGGCGAACCAATACACAATTTTACAAGTAATCCAAATAATTCTGCAAGAGACCTTCCAAGTTTAGATGTAGAAGATAGGAGAGGCTTTACAAGACGAAGCTGTGCTATACTAGGTCGCTTTCTAGAGGGAGTATCTTCAGCATCAACATCCATGCTGGGGCCAGGGGAGGCTGTTTTTAAAGCTTCTAATGCAGCAGTGACTCCTTCATTTGAATCTTCATTTTTCCTTGCAACACTAAGAAGCCTTTCAAGGTCAGCAAGAGCACCCGTAGGAATAGATTCGTCAGATACAACACTGAGTAATATAGTAGATTCCCAGACAAGACCGGTATAAAGTTTAGATAGCTGTTTGAGTACTCCAACACCAAGCGAAGAGGCCCATTGAGTGATAGCAGCCAGACGAATGTCTGCCTGACTTGTGCGACACACATGTATAAACATGGTAATAAATGAATGAGTTGCTGAAATGGCATGGAGAATAGGAGTGGCTTTCGGATCTCTATTAGCTTCTGAGGGGTTGTCCATTAAAGATACCTCATGGAGAAGATAAGACCCAGATTCACTGTTATATGACGTCAGTGGCGACAAGACTTCAATAGTTTTCTGCAAATGAGATAGTCCTACTTTTAGGACTTGAGCTTCATGTGCCAGATTGAGAATTGACTTACATACAGAAGAAACCGATTGACAAGCAGTAGAAGACGGAAAGTCTAGAGGTAAGTTTGGTAGGGAGAGAATGCTCATCAGAGGATCTAAACCATTTTGAGTTACGAATTCTCTACAATGGTCGTCTGTTGAGTTATTACTTAAAATGGCATCAATAAACTTCATTACATTGGTAACGTAATCGACAAGAGGAACTTTCTCTGGTGTAGCAGAGGGTGGCTTCTGCTGTGGCTCTGCTCTAGGGCCTTCATCATCATCTTCCTCTTCATCAGAGCTCTGGTTGGCTTCCGCAGGGCTATCTACATTACCGACTGTTGCTGTTTCTTTCGGGGTATATGTAGGATCTCTACCTAATGTACATAATTCTTCAAGCAATTTGATGATAGCACCAGTAGCATCTCCTCGGAGACTAGGCTGGTGACGCATTAATTCATCCATTGCGCTACCAAGAGTGGCAGCAGTGTCACCCAAAGGGTCCGAGCCTCGCCTCCTGCGCATTGCGGGTAGATACTCAGGAGATACAAAAACCTTAAATAATTTTTCGAAAGGCTTACAAGCAACAAAAGCCTCTAGGCCACGACTGTTCAAACAAAGAGCACTAAATACATTTGGCAAGGATGCCAGAACTTCTCGAGTTACAGGGACATCTTTCACTAATAGAGCTTGAAGGAGGACGTCAGTCAATCCACTATCTTGAAGAGATGATAGAAGAGAGGGCTCATGGAACACGTAGACAGTAACAACATCGGTAGCAAGAAGAAACAGAGAGGACCCATAGTATTCTGCATTACTTATAATGTGCTTCAAGGAACTAGGTAGACTTCCTTCCATCAAGTGTCTAACACTATCAGAGAAGCCTGAATCTGCAACAGCTTTCTTAAGAAAGTTCAACATGGATTTTAGCAATGCTGCACGTTGTGGTAAGCAGACAACACTAGTCTTTGGTTTTGTCTCAAGGCGAGATATAGCAACAGAATCAGAGCTTGAAGGCTGATCTACTTCCATAGCTTGATCTTCAGTTTGACTAGCTTGACTTTGATTAGTTGTACTTGGAACATATATCTCAAACGGCTGTTCTTTTCGGCATATATTAACTTCACTTTCAAGTCTTTGAATGAAAATATTATGTCCACCATGAGCTTGAAAAGCCGTAAAATCTAGGTTTGTTATCAAGTCTATAACTCTTACTGCACGGGTCACAAAGGTGATGTGCTCTAGTTCTGTACCATGCCACTGAACAACTCTTAAAAGAGATTCTATGATGCCACAATTTACTAGTGCATCTCCACCAGCTTCATAGCTCGCCAGATGATATAAGAAGCTAAACAATGCAGTTGCTAAGGGAAGAGGAAACGGCTGAAGCTCAGAATCAGGCTTGGTTAGAGAAGCAATACAAGACCGTACCATAACAGGCAAGAATCCGTGGTAAGATCCTGCCCCAGTAACATCCACAATAGTGTTGAATTTGGGCACGTTTGGATTACGATCAAGATGTATTATAGATGTTAGAGTCCTTAGTGCTGCAGCACGAATCTCCATCAATTGCATCTCGTTCATTTCTAGTACATCAACGAGCTCTTCCAATAATCCTGGATAAAGTAGGGTATGAACATTTTCGCCCAAAGAATTAGAATACACAAGGACAGAAAGCGCTTGCAAGCGTGCTTGAACACATTGTAGTCTTTTTCTGTAGTCACTGAATGAGTAGGAAAGTCTAAGCAGGGTAAATAGTTGCATTTGTTTAGATTCAGGAACGTTAAAAGTCTCAATCAATTCAGTCATAAATTCTGCAGGAGACACTTTGATTTTGTCCACATTATCAACATGAATGACGGCATTACGTCCTGGTTTCTTGGGCTCATTTTGGTTTTCAACATGAAATTCAAAGTGCAAAGCTGTTGCACTAGAAGGGAAATTGGATATTGGCTGTTCCTTGCAGCATTCAGCGATGCCAAATCCGTTCTCTTTTCCACCCCAGCTTTCAGCAAGATGAGTAAGGCGAGTGAGAAGAGTTTGACGACGAGTAGGTGGCAATCTCCAAATGAAATTACTTCTTTTACTGAACATGTAGAGTAAGTTTAGTACCCCCAACACAACAACTAAACAGGTGGAGGACAATAGATCTGCAAGATATTCCATAGAATTGTATAGATGCCGAGAGAACGAATGTTCAATGAGTAGGGTAGTGAAATGTAGAGTCCATAGTAATAATTCTTTGAGCTGCTTATTTTGGGGCATATCACAGGCTAGAACCCAACTTCCTTCTTTTTCTCTAGCAACCGCTTTTGCCAATATACTATCCAAACGGTCGAGCACATCTATCCAATGGTACAATTCACATTTACCAAAAGTCCATGATTCTATTTTCTTCAATTCAATCAATAATTCTTCATCACTGGCAGTTTTGAGGCGTTCTATCAGAAGTCGACAATCGGTAGGAAGCTCAGAAGCTATTTTCTTATTTTTTGTTCGGTCAATCTTCATCGTGATTTGGATCAAATCAGGTCATGACAAAAATGCGAGGCTCTGGTTTAAGTCTGTAAGGAAAAGCTTTGAGTTATTAAAATGAAAGAATCAAAGAAAAACATGAAGAGGTGCCAGAACATATGACTGAAACCAATTATCAATCTTAAAAGCTACATTATAATGGATCATAACATATTTGTAATAAACAAACTATTAACAAGAGCCTTGCATTTAGGGTCATTAATGTTTTTGGATCAAATTAAGTTTATCCAAAGCAAATAACTGTTTCTTGGAAAGAGTTGGTTACTTTTGAGCTAGATACTCGGAGGAAAACCGAAGTTTTATTAAAGAAAATGTGGATTTTTTTCAAATCTTGCTATATAAAGTCAAATACCAAAAAACTGCAGTCTGTCTCATGCACATGTAACTATGATGATGGTAATGATAAGAATCTGCTAGAAATAATATGTACAATGGTGGTTAGGCACTATGTCAGAATTCAAAACCAAAAAACCGAACACTTTCAGGGGCTAAGGAGAATTCGTAAAAACAGCAAAAATTAGGGTCTTCTTTTTTCTATTATCACGAATCAAATACTTATGTACGAAAAAATTGATATCAAACAATAATCTGTGCGAGAATGTGGTTCGGTTCAACTGTCTATTACTATAGGTTAAGGTGACTAGACCACGTTCTACACATGAAGGCTGACATATTGCCATTTTCTTGCACTTTCTGGCCACCTAGCAAAAAGCAGGTTGTCCCCAAACAGGACAGGGAGAGTTCACAAGAAAGGATTTAAAGGAAACTGGAACTTCAGAGAAAGGGGTATAATGAGAAGCTTCAATAGATTGGGGTAGAGGAGTGCGCGTAACTGTGTTGACCTGAGGCGGCCTGGCATTGCAGTGAGTTATTAGTAGCAGTAGTGGTAGTATATAACTCGGAACTATATGAAACATGTAGAAAAATATGGAAAAATTAATAGAAATCCTACGAAAGCAGGGGGTCAGAGAGCCCGACAGTAGCACTAATTGGGGGAAAGAGGTAATTGACACCTATATTTTGGACCCCCCCCCCCTTGATGTCGTAAAATACCTTGTTTGGTATTTTCATTGAAAAAATCTCCACCCTCGAACATTTTCGTGAATTTGTGCTGCTGGCAACCTTCTCTGCCGCTTAAATAACTGGAGGTATTGCATTGGTCAGTTTAGTTAGTAAAAGTCATCTGTTAATGTTATAGCTGAATACACGAGCATCATAATTATACACTAGGAGAATTATAGCCTTTTTTACACATAGTGTATTATTATTAAAAAATTCCAAATGAAAAAAAGATAAAAAAAAATACCCCCCCCCCTTTTTTTAATCTGAATCTTAACTTTTCGAAAAAATAAAAGTTCAAAATAGGGATTAAATCCTTTTTAATAGACAGTGTATAGAAATTCACAAAAAAAAACAGATATTTCGGTCACATATGTGACCGAAATATCTGGTATTTTTTGTGAATTTCTATACACTGTCTATTAAAAAGGATTTTATCCCTATTTTGAACTTTTATTTTTTCGTCGTGGAAAGGCAATGTGGTCTCTGAAATTATCTATCTTAACTTTTCATGGGAATTTGACAAAATGTGCGTCTTTCGGCTATTTTTCAGTAAAATTTCACCCCTCTCTAAGGCAAAATTAGAACTTTACGATTTGTCGGCAAGATTATTGCTAAAATTACTATAATTTTAGAATACCTTTGCATTTCTAGCTATAAAAAAAAACGACAAACACGTACGCCACTTGTTAGCTTTAACTGCTTTGCATTTTAATTTAGCACCACTAACTTTATCGTTCATGTTCGACTACGATAACGACCAAACACGAGTTATAGGAATGTGCTATAAAAACCTACCATTTACCAAATCTACTAAAGTCTACCATATAGTTTTAGCCCAAAAAGAAAAAAAACTATCTTTAAATCAGGGACAGCATCCATAGGTGCACAGAACTCCGACCCATCTAGGGGGGGGGGGAGTATCTTGAGCATTTTTTCTGTGGAGGGCGAATAGCAAAACTGCATTTCTAGGCCACCATCTTCCTATTTTTCGACGGAGGGCACTTGAGACTAATGTGAGGGGATACCCCCTCTCCCCAGTGCACAGGTATTCAGACATCTAACATAAAAAATTATATTCTTCGATTTTACTGAAAACAGCATAAGCATTCACTTTTTCTGAACAAGATTAATTTACAGATTACCAAGGAGGAAAAGTACACTAGTTGCGCGCTTCTTTAACTCTTTAATATTAAAATTGGATTCCAAGACCCTTAAGAAACCTTTTTAAGCTTGCTTCTTTGGCTATTTAATCCAACATAACGCTTTTGTATCCTTATGTTCATTTTTAAATAATTATAGCTTATCCTGAAAAGAAATGCGATATAGAATACACCATAATAAAGCGCATGATAATTACAAGCCATCTTGCGACAACCCTGAAACACCTACACAGGCTCCACCGTCAAAAAAATCCTAACACATTTTACCTTTCTTATTTCAATGTCCCCCTCCCCCACTTAACCTATTCCGCTTGTATTTTATTTTTTTCTTAAGGTGGGAGTGCGTAATTTCTAACTTTTCTTCTATAAATTATCTTATCTTATAATGCTTGGGTATTTTTTTAATGCTTGGGTAGAGTTTAATGCTCGGATTTCACTTGCGATTTGTTACGTAAAATCAACGCGGCACTGTATATTCTGAATGAATCACTTAATTTTGATTCTTGGCCCATTCATTTAAACATAAATTGAATCTACAAAAAGCAAGCACTGGATTTCCTTCAATGAAGTAATCCAACAAATACATTTTCGACAAGTCAGTATGACTGCTTAATTTTTTTTTATTTCAAAAAATGAAACGAATAAAATAAATACAATAAATAAAAGAAAACGAAATTACTGATATGAAAACCGCTTATATCTTGACCTCCTGGAATCGGTCAGCCAGTAAATGCAGTGATTTTACAAAATCCAAATATTTCTTTTTTTTGGGCGATTATACTAATTTTTAGAAAATTAACTTAAAAACAACACAGTTAGGTCAATTAAGTTCCCTGATGCACAAAAAAAAAATAATAATAATAAATAAATAAAAACGTAGACGAGTTTGCGTTTCAATAACTCATAGACCGTATATAATAGATATATACTAAAGATTAAAGCGATAAAAAAAAAGAAAAGTGTTATAATATACACTGTTTATTGAAATACAAGAAGTATTTCAGAGAAATTGCCTATGGCTTGTTCTGGGTACTCGGCTGACAGACTGTATTTCAAACGGTAGGCTGTACGAAAAACGCGGTTCTATCCAGTTTTCTAAGACTATGATGAGAAAAAAGTTCAGATGGCTTGGGCACGTTCTGCGGATGAAAAAGGACAAATTGCTGAAGATTGTCCTTTTGAGCCCACCGTCGAGGGCTAAACATAAAGATGGTCGTCCGCGGTTGGGGTGAGAAGATGTCATAAAGAAAGATTTAAAGGAAATGGGAACTTCCTGGGAGGTTGTAAAGAGGGGGGGGGGCTTTGAATGGTTTGGGACGGAGCGCGCGTAGCTGTGTTGGCCTCAGGTGGCTTGGTGCTGCGGTGAATTGCTAGTAGTAGTATTAGTAGTATTCCTAGTCATCTCCTTCAAATACTAAAATACAATTCTACCGAGTCCAATATAAAAGCTAAAATTGGGGAGCCCATCCATAAATCCATGATTTTAGTTTTATTAATTTGTAAATGCCTAAAATAACAAATAGATTTATATTATGAAACTCTACAAAACAGTGGGCTAGGTCATTAGCACATCCAATAACCTAACTCAATTAGAGGAGCGGCTGACATTTAATGGCGAGAATATAAGAATTCGTAAAATACCTCGTGTATATCTAGGGGTGGTGGTATTTTGGCCCAATCCAAGCGGGAATTCCCCAGTAAAACTATGTTTATTCTAGTAAATAAAGCTGGGGCAATAATATTTCACTTCCTTCCTTCGCTCCTCCTTCACCCCCTCCACCTAAGTGTCACCTCCTTCGGTCTAGCAATACATATGAACTAATTCTACAGATACTGTAACTGCTTTTGTCTTAAATTTGGAAATAATTAACCACTTCCAATAGTCTATGAAAATGTTTCATATTGTGTGACATATTTTTATTATATATATTATAGTACAAGCTTTAAAAATAATTTCAGTCTATTAACCAAAAAACAAAGCTAGTACAAAACAAATGATGAAAGCTAGAGATTAATAGTTCACGATATTAAACTGCATTTGTTCTCTTTGTGTTTTTACTAAAGAAATTTAGCACAACGATAAATGACACTAAAGGTTGTTATTTGTGAACCGGCTAGCGAAGCCAGCTTATCTTTCTAATCTATCTTATATTCATTATTTTTCTTTTGTGTCTTTCATTGTATATCTTAGAGCTTTAAAAACAAATCAAGCCCACTAACCAAATACCAAACACTAAAAAAAAGAAGTTTCTTTCTTTTCAACATTTTGCTAACTTTGAACATCTAAAGAAAATGAAGTTTAATTTTTTAAGATGTTAATACCAATACTTATTCTAACAAATAATATTGGTGCAATAAAAGGAGTGATTTAACTATCACCTCTTTCCTCCAGCAATACATATGAAATAATTCTACAGATTCTGTAGCTATTTGTGCTTCGAATTCGAAAATAATTAACCACTTCTAAGAGTCTATGAAAACTTCTCAAATTTTATGACATGTTTTATCATATATTTTACAGTATTTTTTCGAGCTTCGAATATAAGTTGTGTCCATTAATCAGAAAAACAAAAAACTAATACCCAAAAAACAAAAAGAAAATAAATAATAATATAACTAAGTTATTACTTGCTTCCATTATAATAATTTTCTTTATCTTTTTTTTTCTCACAATTCCGCTAATTTTAGACATCTGAATGGAATGAAGTTTAACTGTTTAAGATACTAGAACCAATTATTATTCAAACAAATGATGTTGATGCAATGAAAGCATAAAAAACATAATGGAATAGCTAATTATAATTTAATTTAATTTATAATCTAATTTAATAGCTAATTTCTATAACTAGTTAGTTTCCAACTACAATAATTTTAATCAGTTTCTGTTTCCTGAGATTCCACTAACTTTAGACGTCTAAATGAAGTTTAACTGTTTGATATACTAATGTGAGTACAATAAAAGCAGTAAAAAACCAAAAACATAATACTAAAAAAAATTAATTAGTATAATTAGTTAGTTTCCAAATACAATAAATTTAAACAATGTCTTCTTTTTGAAAATTTCGCCAGTATTCGACATTTAAAAGAAAAGAAATTTATCTGTAGGTCTATATTTTCTTTAATGCTGGTTTTTGTACTCTAAACCGGAAAATATAAACAGGATTAGTCTGGAATTCTAGTTTTGGTCTCCTTATGTGGTGTACTGCTCATACATCTATACCTAGGGTTGTGGTTTTGTTTTTTAATGTCTCTTCTTCCCTAGCCTACTTGTAGGTCTTAAACAATTATGTGATGACAGGATTAAGTTCGAAAATAAGTTTTTTTGTAAAGTAAATGATTTTAAGAATGATATAGCCTATGCCAAGTAAATAGGCCTATTTTGGAATTACCCTCAGATTTTACATAATAAATTATAGATAATAGGAAAAATCAGCTTGCATTTAGTTTGATATAAGAGGTTGAGCTGGTTCTGACAATTTCTTGAATTACACAAGGCTTCTTAAAAAAAAGTAATAATATTACATTTGGTAAAACAATCAAATATTAACTGATGAATATTAATATTAGCTAAATGCTAGTATTTACTGAAAAGAAATCGATTTTGTTTAGTATTCAAGAATACATAATAAAATCACAAAAAAAAGGTAATTACCTGAGAAAGTAGTTTTTAAAACTTCGACAAACTTCTTTTTTCTTATAATGTAGTGTAGCCACACGTAAGCTCCTAAAATTAGAGAAGTTACTAACGCTTTTCTAATGGAAATGACACGAGAACATTCTTCAAAGTAAATAAAATTACTAATACTAATAATAAAAACTCATCTCGGCACAAAGCTACCCCCCCCACCCCCACACACACAAAAAAAAATACAATTCTACATAAAACAAAATAATAATACATTCCAGAAGCAGCATTTTGATAAATATAAAAAATAATCTAGAAAATGATAACCCATAAAATCCATAAATTTCCCTAATTTTGGTTTTTCAACATCTTTCCCATTAATGAGAATGAGGTTGGCACACAGATCTACCAAATCTTGTTATTCGAATTATCATTTAATCAAACTATATCTTTTGCATGAACAAACAAAGCATATCGTTTGGCAGTTTTCTATGAATTTGCATTCAGCTTCAAACTGGTAGACAAGTTCAATCTTCTTGGCTTCATTGGGAAACATAGTTTTAGTCCAGATGTTTTCTCTTGGTGATGTTTAATCAAGAGTGAGAATTTGAGCAAACTAAAATGTTAAAAAGTTGCCCCCTCCCTCATTTGGATGCCTCGAACTCGAATTACCAGAGTTGTGTCCAATATCCAATGTCAGGGTAGCAATTTGGAGCTTATATGAAATATTAAAAATTGCAAAGAACATTCCATCATCAATATTTTGAATATAGAAAAAGACTAGGACACAGTAAAGTTTAACTACGTCACATCTTCCAGTTTTTGACAACAAAAACATTTCATCTCATAAAAAGTTTTTACAGGAAAACTAATATACTATAGTCAAGTTTTCCATAGTTCATTTAAACCAATGTCTTCAAGATAACTTGAGAATATATATATAAAGCACCAATATCTGCTGAATCTACATAAAATATTTAGTGCTAAAAAGAAAAAAAAACTCATTTTAAAGGGATATAATTAAGCTGAGTTTAAACAAGACAAACGTTGCGTTTCCTTCCGACGCTTGTACGGGAGGTTGAACAGCAGAAGAGTTCAGTTACATGGGTTGAGTTGCATGAGAACCCTAAAAGTGAGATTCAGCTTAGAAATAATTCCTTGGTTTAAGCTGGCATAAAACAATCCTGTACAGACTAATACAGTCAACTCCCAATTATCCGCGATTGGATTATCCGCAATGCGGCTTCACTGCAGCAATGTAAATTTAAAAAAAAAAGTTAAAAATACACAAATCGTGAAAAAAAAGTACAAAGAATTTATTTCATCTTTGTTTTAAAATATAATAACAGTTTTATAGTTTTAAAATTATTTTAATGATTTTTAAATAATAATTTTAAAATCATGATAAAGTACTTTGCTTGTAATAATAAACTATATATGCACTACATACTACAGAACATATTTCACAAAAAGTACGTCTCGCCTGTGAATGTACCTTAGGGCTGTTTATCTGCGAGAGCAGAGAAGATTCTTGTGTTGTTCAGACAGTGACAAGTGTAGTTTCGTTAATGCTCCTGTCGCAAAAAAAAAATGAGTTATATGACAAAAAAAAAAACACAAGTGAGTGACTGTTTTCAGAAAGTTTAATTAGGACTTAGAAATTTTTTGCATACTTGTAAATAATACAATAATTTATTCGTCTTTTTTCGATTGATTACTATAACGTCATTCTATTTATTACTTGTTTTGTTTTAAATACACGTTCTAATAAGCGTAGTTCTGTTTTTCTATGCCCCTACAACCATTTTTCTAATATGTGGATTATCCAAGGCACTCAAGCCACCCAATTTTGTGGATAATCGAGAGTTGACTGTATACAAATTGTTCTAGCTTTTAACCTATTTCCTATACAATAATCCTCTTTTCTATTGTTTAGTCAACTGGAAACTCCCAACAGTAAATATGAAAAAAAAATAATGAAACCAATAAAACTGATATTATTTTTGATTATTTTAAGGTCCCTATCAGCAATTATAGACCACAGCAGGTTCTAATAGCCATATTAAGTTTCCATACGTCATTCAATTAATTCTAGCAATTGCTGTAAATTGCTGGATGAAGAAGGCTTTGTGTCATCTTTGCAAGATGAAAAATAGAACAAATCAAACAGTTATCTAAGTTTATCTTAGTTTTTTCTAATAACTTTAGTAAATAAATTATACCAGTGTCTTTTCCTTCCTATATTACTAAAAATTACATTTTTACTGGAAAATTTAATCCTAACAGAGGTTTGATATTCCTCCATTAAGAGATGATAAAGTATGGTGGATTGTATGGGCACATATTAATGTTTTACATTTCTGAAACATCACCATGTTACTTAGAAGCCTCCCTGTCTGAACCTGAAAAATATTAATACAAGTTTCTATTACTATTCAATGAGTCCTCATTTGACATTCGACAATAAATTCTTTCCAGGAAGGAAAGTTTTGAAGCCGAGTTTTGAAACTTTTATTCAATGAATTCACCAGATTATATGTTTTTTCCACCTTAGTAATAACCGATCTTGGTGTTAAATACATCTTAAGTGCACTGATCAAAATACAGGAGTAGCCTACAGGGGTTATTATCTTCTGGTTTTAGAAAGATGACTTTACAACTACATTTTGTGCTGAACAAGCAGGCATTTAGCAAGCATTTTTTTTTTTTTTTTTTTTTTTTTTTTTTTTCTTCTTCTTCTTCTTCTTAACCTTTACAATGGTTTAACAAACTGAACTTGTGAAAAAAACTGATTACAACCTTACTGACAAAACTAAACAAACCCCAAAGAAGAAAAACATATTCTGACTCAGACATTTTTTCCAACATTAGGCCTACTATTACGCTAGATTAAAAAAAAAATAATAATGATTATTTTCAGAAGCCAACTAGAAGTTACTTCTTCAATTAAAGTAAATTATAAATGGTCACCAAAGAGGGGTTTTCAATAAGGAGATTGGCCAGGATACCTCAATTCTTGCATATTTTTTGAATGTCTTGCAATTTCAAAAGCTAGTAGGGAAGCTAGTAGCTAGTAGTATGGAAATTTATTTGGAAACCAGAGCAGAGAAAAAAAAATTAAACAAGTATCCTGAAAGCCCAGTTTTGCAATGGTTCTTAGATTATTCTCTTGATTTTAACTGAACTGTTATTTATATTTATATCTTATCAGTGAGATGGTGAAATCAAGATCCAGTCAAAGATGAAATCAAGACATAAGCAGAAGTTTTGGTTTTAACAATCCTAAAAAAATTTATTCCTTCCTTAAAGTTAAATTTTGCTCACTAATGCATTTACCCCATTTTGAAAATTCAAACAAGGTTTGGAAATTGCTGAAAAGCACATGATTTATAAAACCTTCCAAGGACTTAGCAACAACAACAAAAAAACTAAAACAAAAGAAATATAAGCCTACACACAAGATGGGTTATAAAAATTTCCTAAACATTTATTTAAATAGCCCCCTGATCCCCTAGAAGAGTTTTAGAATAGTGGCCTAAAAATATTCTTGGTATTTCAATCCCTTCCCAGGAAAAAAAAAATCCCGAAGCTCCCTCCTTTAAAAGTCATTCATGAGTGCCTATGATTGTTGAGACTGAAATCATTCAGTAAAGGTATGCATGGATGCAGTTTTAAAAAATTTGCCTCCCCCCACCCCTTCTGATGAAAATAATTTCCAAGTGCCTCCTGATGGCAATTTTAGCTTTATTTACTAATTCTATGACCATTTTCTCCATATAATGATTATCATACCTGTAAAAGGTGGGGGTTCCCCTGAGATAGGTCAAGAGACCCATCCCCTAGGGTAAAAACTTTAGAATAGTAGCCTAAAAGCAAAGGATTTTGAAGTTTTAACTCCCCACCAGGAAAGAACATTTCAGCCAGCCTCCTTAGGGATCAGATCTACATGCCCTTATGGTGATATTACCTATTAAAAGAACAATCCCTTAAGTTTTTATTAGTTAACAAATAAATAGGAAAATACACAAGAAAAATATACCTGAATAACTAGTTTCAAAATATGAAAATCTTCTTCTGTCTTGTAACTTGAGAAACAGATTGGTAAACTCCTAAAAGCGCAAAAGGTATTAATAAACTTAAAAATTAAAAACCTTTTTTTAATATATATATATATATATATATATATATATATATATATATATATATATATATATATATATATATATATATATATATATATATATATATATTGCAGACTGTGAAGAGACTTAGAGTCTCTTATTGACTGTCATAGAATATTTTTCAGAGGGATGACACTCCATTTGAAATGTAACAAGTATTATATTTTTATTTAAACTATTATGTCTGGATTTAAACTGTTTGGCTTTTTGATGGCTCCAAATTATGCTAATATATGGACAGTATTTAAAAGACCATATAAAAAGAATTTAACAAACATACAGAAGCTCCATTGAGTGAAAAATTTTCCAAATGACATAAAATTTTTATTGACTTGAAATAGCAACCAAAAAGAAAACCCAGACCAACAAACTGAACTAAAATACCCATTGTAAATCAAAATAGTTGAGCACATTTAATACCTGGGGGGGGGGGGAGCAAAGGGGTTGAAATATTTCCCGACTAGTTGTTTCTTCTATGTTTGAAAAGGGTAATTAAAAAAACTATTCTTCTTCAATATTTCAGCAATTTCTTTCTCTTTCTTGAAAGATTTCAGCAATTTCAAAGAACTTTGTTTTATGATTTAATGTCTATTATTAATGTCAATTAGGACAGAAGAGACATGCCTTGCTACTAGACTGCCAACTTAACATATCTCACTTTGGAACTATAGTCACCTTGATATTTCTCTTGACAAAGTGTTGTTAGATGGGCAGTATAACAACAAAAACAAAAGCTTTCAAATCTGCAATCTCTAATATATAAATTGCTAAGTTGTTCTTTCTTCTTTTGTGTTGATACTGTTGAACTTCATATCCATACTTTTGAAAGGAATAACTAGGACACCTATTTTTACTTTCCACTATGTTTGGTTAAGACCCAAGAACTTGTTCTGGTGGATATCATGATGTCCAGTGCTGAAAAGGAGTCCCTTCCCCCAAAAAAAGTCAGAATACATACAGCCCCTCAAAAATCGCCACTAAAACTGGATTTTACTTCCAACAAAGCTTGTTTGAGACCTACAAGCCCTTTCTACTAGAAACCTTAATGAAACAAACTTAGGGACCCCTTCCCTTTCATTCCCAAAAAAGGTTACATGAGTTTGAATCTCCAAAAAAGATCAAACTAGGACACGCACTTATTTCCAGCAAAGTTTAGTTTGTATTCAACAGTCAGTTTTGAGCACAGTTCATATAATTATCCAGTAAGCTTATCGCAGATCATTTCTGGTCTTCGTTCTCGGTGCGAACAAAAAACTCCTCCCACTTCTTTCTGCATTAGCGGGTTAGTCTGTTTCCAATTGTTTCCAACAAAGTGCATTATTCGTAATAGCAGGTTTCCCCTTGTTTCCGATTAGATCACAGTCTGACTTGTCTACCCGTGAAAATATCTGATGCCGCCTATGTTTCTATCTGCAAAAACGTTCTCTGGAGCACTCACACCTTGGTCCGGGTTTTTATAATTTGTGAGATAGGGAAAGATCATACTGGATAATTAAATAAACTGTGGTTTTGAGTGATGTCCTGAAGACAAAATGCAGGGACCCATGAACCTTCAAGTGTCACATCAGGTATGGACCACCAAAAAGTACGAGATTCCAGGGTTTGGCCCATTCCTTCCCCACAAATTGCCCCCACATACAGAATTGTGCAGCCAAAGGAAAATTAAGACAAATAAGAAGAATGAAGAAAAGAAAAGATTCTTCAACATTCTATGTATATTCCAAAATACGTGTGGAATGGTAGAGAATCAAACACTTTGTAGTACTGGACTGCAAGTGATTGGTGCATTGGGTTGGGAATTATTTGTCCAAAGGGCACAGGCTTGATTACTGGCATCACCAGTTATTTGGTTTGGGATGGGGGTCAGTGGCATAACTCTGCTCAGCCAGAGTCAATTCAGTTCTAAATGGGTACCTGGAGAAATCTGGGGAAGGAAAGATATTCAAAAGCAAAGGATGGCTGCCCCCCCCCCCCAATTCCACTTCCTGGCTGAAGGGGCACAAAACAGAGATCAGCACCACCAGTTTGGACCTTGAGGGTCTAGTGCCATCATACTTACATACTTACTGAACTGCAAGTAAGGAGCATCTCATGCCAATAGTAACCAAAACTCTAAAATAGGGAATTTTATCAAAGAACTACCTTTTTGTACTGATTCTAAATATATAAAGTTCATTAAGCTTAATGTTACACATCAAAAATTACAAGCCAGAGGAAATTTCCTTGACTTTCAAAAAAATGAAGAAAACACCCCCAAAAAGGCTAATCTTAATGAAAATCCTAGCATTAGATACAACATATTGAAGAACCCAAATGTGGAGGTTTAAAGCTCTTATCTACAAAAAGAAAATCTTGCATTTTTCCCAGAAGAAAGAACATGGATGTGTTTTTTTTCTCTCAAGGGATAATTACATCCATAGAAGATAGGGAGAGGGCTCATTCGAATGAAAATTAAGGGTTCTAGAAGCCCTTTAAACCAACCAAAACATTTTGCCATGGGGAAGTGATGTTTTATGCCATTTTGTGGTACCAACAACAATTTTGCCCCATGGGCAACTAAGTTGCTATTGATTGAAAATACTGAGATATCCACCTGAATTAAAAGTATCATATATTGAGCTTCCCAGTTGCAGTGAAAGTAATGCTGCATGGTTGTGCATTCCTTCCCAAAAAGTCAGTGAAGGTACTTAAGATGGGAAAACCTGATGCCCCTTCCCCAATGTTTTCAGCCAGTTGGACAAAAAATTGAGATGTTACAACAGTGGCGCGAAGCATTACTATTTTACGGGCTCAAATTTATTTTTATTAGGAAAATGAGATGATGGAAATATATGACATAAAATCAGTGAAATAAGATCAGTCTCAGGCAAAAAAAGGAAGTGATTTTAAAAGCAGTATCACCCTGAGGATAACTCAACCCTCAACACAAAAAAAAAATTGAAATAAAAATGTAAAAATAAATACTAAAGGATATTCTACACCATCAATTCTGCCTATATTTTGGAATATAGGTACAATATTCCAAAATTCCTTCTTTTTTTCATTGATTTTATTCATTATATTTTCTCTTTGGCTGCTCAATTTGGCATGTGGGGGATTTTCAACAGGGAGGGGGAGGGTCCAAGGGAATTTTCTGCAGGAGGAATATGCCTAGCACCCCAGATTCTACCAAGTTTGGTTAAGATCTGACTTCTGTCATTTGTCGTGGGGACCAGAGTTTATTGAAACTCCAAAACCGAGCAATGCCACTAGGTTTTACTTAAGTACCACAGTTGTAGGACTATCCTGGCGAAAAAAGACAGACTATAAATCAAAGATAAGAAAAAAAGTCATTTAAATTTTCTTTTTCTTCTATATGATTTCTTGCTTTTTGTCTAGGTTGCACAGTACAACATTTTCCTTTATGATGAGTGTGAAAGATCCCCCCCCTCTCTATTCACCTATTCCTCCACCTACAAGTTAGATTGTTGCTCAGCGTGTTTCATTCTACTTCTTTTCCTGATCTCTATATTCAAAAAAAAACAAAAATCAAATAGTTTGCTCAATTGAGCAACTTCATAAAACCTAAAAAGATACAAACTGAACTAGCAAGATTGACTTTTCTGGAATTATTTCTGAGATATCTAGAAGAGATATAGAACCTTCTGTCAAATGTCTCAAGCAGATAATTCCAAGTTCTATACAAGTCCAACATTCCATGATCCCTAGAAATTTCACTTATGGAGTTGTGGGAGTTCTGTTTTGCTCCTTGTTTATACCATCTAGCAAGCCAAAAACTAATGAATTCTTTTTCTTCTGGGAAATTACTGAAAACATGGCAAACTTCAAAAGGAACTTTTCTAATCTGTTTCATGATCCCCATACTAGAAAAGACTTTTGATTTTCCATATCTTACTGTTACCAAGCAACAGTCTCATGACCATGATAAAGAAATTGTTATTCAAGCAGAAGTGTTGCTATTCACCAAAATTGATTTACACAACAAGTAAAACTTAAATAAGCAAAAGTTAATATAATGAAGAAATGAAATGCGATATAAATAGAAAATAAACAATGAACAATGAATCATCCCATTTGGGGACAGTCTGATTTTCATTTGGCTCTAGATGGTTAGCTAACAAGGACAATCTTTGGCAATCTGTCATCCTTCATCCACAGAACATTTCATTTCTGAAGTAATATTGGAAGAATCATGAGTCAAAAGAAATATTGGAACAATCATGAGTCAAAAGAGGACATGTTTCTATATGTGTTAACTGGGGGGGGGGGGGGGCAAACTGACCCAAGAATGATGATTAGGACCACTGATCTTACAGATTGAAAATCTACATGTAGCTCTGATTCCAAAATTGAAATTACATGATGTTCAGCTTTTTGCTATGATGTACTATTGAACGCTGTTTCAAAGAGTCCTCTTTTTATAAATGGAGGTAGAACCTACAACCCTTCTACAAATTCTTACTTTTTTTTTTTTTTTTTTTTTTTTTTTTCTTCTACATTGCAGTATCAACCTCACAAATATAATTAACAGCCTCAGAAATCCTTAAAGACCAAATTTGACAAATATCAGACACTGTTGTGAATATATGTACACAATGTGCTGGATTTTAGAATTCACTGTTCCGATTTTAGGCTCAGATTTTTAATCAACAAGCTCAAAAACATTGAACTCTGGTAGAAATCAAACACCATGTATGAAATATTTCTCAAGTGTTTTATTTTACTTTTTCTTATTTAGGACAACAACACTACCATCTTTATTAATATTCAATCATTTTAGACCAAATCTTACTGTGCCCTAAAATTATGCATTGAAAATTCTTGAATACTACAATTTAACAAGGGGTACCTGTCCAACTTCCTATCAAAATGTATCTACAGGGCTACTGTTTTCAATGGACTGCTCACACAATTTGGGTTCTTTGCTCTTGGCAACAAGGATCATATGGCCACAGAATCAGTTCTGGGGCCTTTAACTATTCTGATTAAAATTTGTATCAGGTGTGATGTAGGGCAATGGGAGCATATGGGGCACTGAAGGAGTGGTAGGTTACCCTCCAGTCAGTTTTAGCCCTTTAAAATGGCACTAAAATTTAAGTTTGTAATTGAAGAAGCACTTTCTAATTTTCTACAATCATTCATTCTTTATTATAAGGCCTGGAGACCATGTCAATTATTACTAAGTCAATGTAATTGCAGTGACTATGACAAATTTTCCACCAAGTGAAAAAGTTCCACCAACTAATATATTTTTCTCAGCCAGTAAATATTTCCAACCCAAATCTCTAACATGAAAGGGTACTGAATTCATTTCAGAGACCAAGCTAAGAGTTGGTAATTATTCAAAGCTTTTGAAAGTAGTTCTGGAAAAATACAACATAAGAGCACCAACTTGCTCAGCAAGTCCCTTTAAGTATCAATTAAAAAAAACTTTTTCCACAAAATAAGACAGGATCACAAGCTGAATGACCCACTTGTAAACTTTTCAATTAAGGTTATTTCTGAGAATTGCATAAGTTTAACTAGCTTTCAAACAAATCAAGAGAAAGGTTTTCAGGAGTAAGTTCCCTCAAAAAACCGTTCTGAGTGGAGGTGGATCATCTTACAAAGCTGTTCTCCAAATACTTAATATAAAGTGCCACTTCTTGTTGGTTTCCCGACCAAACTGTTTCTGTACATTTGTTGCATTAACTTGGTAAATGACTATACTAGTTGAGATGAATCATTGGAAGAAGATACATGTATGTGTACAACAAACAAGTATGTGTCCAATATGAGAGTCCTGCATACTCCTGCCATTTACCCATGCCCCAGCCATTTAAACATTTGCCTCTCAAATACTTGAACTATCTGTTTTGGCTTTTATCTGTCTACAATTAGCCATGTCTTGATGCAACCTACTGCAAAATACTTGATAACTTTAATTCAAAATCAACAGACTCGGTTTTTTTAAGACTTTATAGTTTGGCCTGCTATTTGTATGCTGGAGAAACATTTTCAGCAATTTTTAACAACATACACCCTTTGTTTTTTTTTAATTAATTTATGTTTGTTTTATATTGATATAGTCTTTTCAGAGAAAAAGAAAATAACACTTTAAATCTTTTCGTTTTTTAAGACTTTATAGTTTGGCCTGCTATTTGTATACTGGAGAAACATTTTCAGCAATTTTTAACAACATACACCCTTTTAAAAATCTGGACACAAATAATACTGTTTAATTTAGCTTCATACTTCCTCTAGTTGACCTGGAATGGAAAAGTTGACATAATTTGCAAAAAAATCTGTTTCCTTTCTTTGATAGCTTGGATACACTTATACTATTTTGGTTTTTGTTAAATTTTAAGGGCAGAAGTAGCCCTGAAAGTTTCAACATAATACCCTTAATAATTCTTGGGATACTGTTGAGATGCCTTATTGGGAATTAGCATTAACACAGTGTATTTTGATTTAATCTTAAGGCAATATTTAGTTTTTAAACATAATGGGCAAACGGGAGGGCGGGCGCGGGAGGGGGATTAGTTGCCCTCTAATAACTTTCAACTAATAAAAAAAAGCATCAGCCCTTTAAATTTTCAATCCATTGAGCCCTTTTCGAAGTTCCCACAACAACTCCTTCAATACAAAGTGCCCTGGTCTAAACAACAACAAAAATAATACATTGTACCCACATTGATCTTTACTATAAAAATGTCAAGCCTCCCAATCACTTTTGACTATTAAAAAGGGCACTAAGCCTTTTGATTGCCAATCAAATGAGCCCTTTTTGAAACGATAATGCTTTCTATAAACACCTTTTATGTCCCCAGGGCATAAATTAAAACCCTTACCCTAAGGGCTGTTAGGGTGGTTGTCATCCTCTAAGACCTAATTTCCAGAACTTTCAACTACGTTAAACAAAATAATAGCTAGCTACTTGTCTAGTCCCATAGAAAGAGACTTCTAAACAACAGCAGCCAGCTCTCTGAGAAAAATAATGGCAAGTCATTACCTTCCAGATGCTGCAAATTCCTAACTTTGCCCTTTTCATTTCTAAGGCTGTATTGGTACTTTAAATCTCTCTTCTCCAAGATAAGACTACAAAATGTGTAAAATTCTTGTAGGCATCTCTTTTAGCAGAAGAAAAATTGGATGAATGACCAGTCTCAGTCAATCAACCCTGATCTTAAATGTTTCAATGGTGTTTATACATATTCAATGGTGTGTTTTCACTGGTGTGGGTACATATTAATACTTAAAAAATTGAGAAGAAATTATGGCAAACTTTTATACAGCTGGTTTTCTGTTGAATTTGGTAACTGCAGGTCATAGTAGCATCAGAGGGGGGAATAGGGGTGGGAGCCTGGAAGAGTTTAAGATTTTCCAAGCCGAAATTGTATCACCTTCTTTCCTCTGGTGAGGGAAGGAAGTTTGAGTCTGTTTTCTGCAGTCCTGATAGGATTTTTGAAAAATGTTGTGGCATTTTTTGTAACCATTCTTTGGACACCCTTAAGCAGATTACACTTACTTACAAAATGGGGTGATGCAGTGACCATATTATATTCTAGATGGGTACAGACAAGAGCAGGGTGATTTTTTAATAATTGCTGGTTTTCTGAAATTGATAATTGATCAAACAAGACTCCAGGCTCTATTAGCTTATCTGCCTGCACTTTAATGTGATTGTGGTTTTTTAGCTTCAATAGTAACTCCAAAGTCCATAGCTAACACTCAGGAACTTATAAGTTTATATCTGCAGTTGGAATAAACTAAGAATGGTGAGAATTGTCATGGCCCAGATGGAGATCCTTGCATTTGCTGAGGTTAAACTCCAGAGTCCCAAGTAGTAGCTTATTGACATAACAAGTTAAGCTGGATCATATTACGAGCTTGAGAAATAGGGCAAGATTGCTTTAAATCATCAGCAAACATAGTTACATGACTCCAGACACATGTCAGACCATCATTTGTATATAAATCGAACAGTGTTGGACCAAGGATGGTGTCCTGGGGAACACCACCAAGGACAAAAGCCCAATATGGAAATGTTTAGGAGGCCTTACACATAATTGTATCTTGATGTAGCTGGTGAAAATGTAGACCAATCATCTTTGTGATTTATTTGTACAAGTAAATTAAGTTGGCATGAGTGTATTTGCCCTTTCCCAATCCATGCCAGGAAGGATTCAGGACTTTGTTGATCCAAGATTGGCAAGGATTAATTGGAGTCAACAACCCTGATCTAGAGTTGATTTTGATAGGGTGAAACAACCATGGAAAACAAAATGGGATGTTGCCAATTAGCTATTGCCATCACTCACCAGCAACATTGGACAAGTCACCATTAGATTTCTTATTTTACACTCTTTGTGATGTGTATAGTTGACTTTTGATAATGACTTCCACCATAGCCCCCAATGGTCCTAGATATGGCTATACAGCAGTGGTCAGCAAACTGATGCTCCAGAGCTGCATGTGGCTCTTTGATCCCTTAAATGCTGCTCTGCCACAAATATCCATGGAAGACACAATAATATTTTCATGTATAAAAAAAAAATTGTATCTCATTTTGATAAATTAAAATCCTTCTATAAATCAAGAACATGTTTAATTTTGTGTTTAAGTTAAAAGATTTTAATAACAAATCAGATATTTTGAAAAAAAAACATTAAAGAGTTACCATTGTCTTCCAAAACAATTAAATATAGAAAAATTAAGATTTGCATGAATATAAATATACAGCATATGGAAGATCTGAAATCGGTTTCAGCATTACAACAGCAACTGACAAGTCTTTTGACATAGATGATACAGCATAAGTTTACCTTTTTGTAATATTTATGTCTCATTCAGGCCCTAAAGAATAACTTTTAGAATTATTACCACTCAAAGGTCAAACACAAGAAGATATTGCAAGTGTTGTAATTGAGTGTATGGATAAATATCAATATTCCCCCAATAAAATTGTATTGATCACAACAGATGGGGCCAAAAGTACAATCAGCATAAGAAAAAGGGTTTGTTGCTATTTTGAAAGAAAACATTAATCACAAGATACTTGTTTACAATTGTGTCATTCATCAAGATGTGCTTTGTATACAAACATTCCCAGAAGAAATTTGTAAATTTTTGGAATTAGTGATTAAAATCATCAACTCCATTTTGAAATGGAGAGTGAGTATGCTGGTCTTCTGCTTCATAACAGTGTATGTTGGTTATCAAGAGGGGAAGTTTCAAAACTCTCTGCCGAGAGTTATTTGTCCAAGAGCAAATCATTTGCAGCAAATTGTGTCGTTTATTTCGATTTTTGTCAATAATTTATCCTACAGTTTGGACTTTACAGTAACACTACCGGGCGGCGCTGCATTCTCGTGTTACTGGTTGCATTCCGTTATCCAAGTTACGTTCTATTACCTGTTACCTGATTTGCGTTTTACTTGGTGTTGCCTTGATATCAGTGCCTGAAAGTTGCAGATTGCCATCAAAAAGGCTTCGAGAAAGCCCAAGAAAGGCAAAGACATTTGCGCTGCTTGTGATGAGAGTCTGGATGAAGAATCTAGTGCAATGAACTGTGACATTTGTAAACAATGGCTTTGCATCGATTGCCTTGAAATTAGCAAACCCGAGTATAATCTTCTGACAAAAATGACAAGGAGATTAGGCTGCGAATGGAAGTGTCCTGTTTGTAAAGGTAACACCCATAGTGGCGCTAGTACAGCTGAAATACAAGCCATAGTTAACAAAACGCTTGAACCACTTGAACCTGCAATAACTGCTGTACAGGACCTAGATATTAAAATCAAGAATGCAGTTAAACAGTCATTTAGTGAATTTAAAAAAGAGTTCAAGAAAGACATTGGTGCCAAGTTCAAGGATGTGGAGACTCGTATTACTTCGCTTGAACAAGCCCCGGGGGCTGGTTGTAATCCTGATCTGTTACAAAAGCTAATCCAATCTCAAGTAGAATCTCTTAAAGATGAAATGAACCAGCAACTCGAGAGCCACGGGAAAAAATTGATCGCTGAAGATAGAGACAAACAAAGACGCAAATTAAATATCCTAGCATTCGGAGTATTGCCGCAACCCAATGATGAGACATTCATTAGTGACTTCTTATGTAACGAATACGGACTACAGCAGATAGCTGTAAAAAATGTTCGGCGCCTCGTCAGTCCCAATCACTCTAGGAATGAAAATGATTCGCGTAAGGCGAGCCCCATTATTTTTTCGGTTGATGAATTAAAAATTAAGAAAGTGATCCTGCAAAAGTCATATGAGAGAAAAGGAACAAGCCAAATTCAGTTTAGAAACGATGTTTCAAAAGCCGACCGTATAAAGAGGACAAAGCTGTATGAAGTACTTCATGCGCGACAAGCTAATGGTGAAGAAAACCTAGTCATTTGAGGCAACAGAATTGTTCCAAAAAACGTGCCCACCTCCGCAGCACCAGCTGCAATGGACACAATCTAGATAATTCTCAAAGAAATATAGATAGTAGTGTAAATAGCCCTGTGTCTTCTAATGTTGAAATAAGTACTATTGATGAATCAAGTGAATCTTTTTACAGTGCGAGATCAGTAAGCTGTATTCTTTCCGAGCAGACTGTTTTCATGAGTGACGTTTCAAACCACAGCAGCATAGAGTCTGGGGAATGTAATGATCTGGATAATAGCCCGAATAAAAGTTGCACGCATTGGATGAACAATGGTCAGAAAGTTGTCTTCAGTAACGTAGATTGTTTAACCTCAAAGCTCCATGCGATAAAATATGCCTTTTCGACGGAAAAAGCAGACGTTTACGCTTTCTGTGAGATTAAATCTAAATGGACCAACACTCCTCTTGGAGATACCCAGATCCAGATACCCGACTATTCCTTGGTCACCAACTTATCTAGAGAAGGAGGAAGAGGAATAGCCGTGTACATCCGAAGCTCTCTGAAGGTAGGAAGCATTGATATTAATACAGATTATGAACCATATATTGAACAAGTGTGGATATCTGTCCTCCTGCCTTCTGGGCCATTTTACATTGGTTGCATGTATAGAAGCCCCAGTTCCCCTAGCCTTGAATCCTCTTTACTTGCTATGAGTACTTCAATTGATATTAAAATGAAGCTACGAGGAAACATAATTATTGTTGGTGATTTCAATCTCCCAAATATTCAATGGGTCAATGGATTTGGTTTTTCTGAAAATAGTTTAATAAGACCATTCCTGGAGTGCCTATTTAATCATTCTTTGTACCAGGCAGTTAACGTCCCGACAAGATATAGAAATAGCCAGAACCCTTCGCTACTTGATCTACTACTAGCAAAAGACCAAGAGTCTATAATAAGCATCAAGCCCCTACCACCATTTGGAGCTAGTGACCACATTGTCATAAGTTGCAGTTTTAGACTGTATCCCCAAAGACTAGAATTTACAAAACATGTGTACACTGATTACAGTCTAATTTGTCAGGAACTGACTCAATGTGATTGGTCTTTCATTGAGAATACAGATGTGGAAGAGTCATGGACAACTACGAAAAGAATATTACTGAAGGGTATTGAAAATCACTCTTCTACAAAATGGAAAAGGAAACCAATAACCCTCCCTTATATTACAAAAGAAATAAAAATGGCTAGGAACAGAAAAAAGAAATACTGGAAGCTGTACACAAAGAATGAAAACCAGGCTGACTATTACACAAAATATAAGCAGGCGCAAAACAAGCTTAGAAGTCTCTCCAGAAATATCACCGAGAAGTATGAGGAATCAGTGGCAGCTGCAACAAAAACTAACCCTAAGAAATTTTGGAGGTATGTGTCATCGGGTAAGCCTGGAAGGCATTCTGTCACTCAACTTGTACAAGATGGATCTAAAATCTGCGACCCAAGGAAGATAGCTAATGCATTAAATAAGCAGTTTATTTCAGTATTCACAGTTGCAGATAATGCCCCACTTCCAGACCCCCTGCAGTACAAAATTCAAAAAAGTATGCCGCCCATTAATATTACTAAAGTAGATGTAGAGACTAAAGAAGATTAACCCAAATAAATCAACAGGACCTGACGGAGTGCCCCTCGGCTCTTAAAGGAGACGTATGCAGTACTATCACATCCTCTCACCCTACTATTCCAAAAGTCCCTAAATACTAAATCTATTCCACAAGACTGGAAGGAAGCTTACATTACACCTGTTCATAATGGAAGCAGCAGAGATGAAGCCAGCAACTATCGACCAATTAGTCTCACCTCGGGAGTGGGAAAACTTCTTGAAGGCATAGTTAATTCAGCCATTATTGAACACCTAAATGTGAACAAGCTACTATCTCCTAGCCAGCATGGCTTCCGCCCCAGTCAATCAGTTGATACTAACCTCATTGATGCTTATGAGCATGTCACAGAACTTATGGACACAGGATCCCCAGTTGATATGATATTATTAGACTTAGCAAAAGCATTTGATAAAGTATGTCATAGGAGGCTAAATTCTAAACTTCATGCAATAGGCCTCCACAATGAAGTCATAAATTGGACGATGCAATTTCTTACCAACAGGAAGCAGGTGGTAAGAGTATTTGGGGATGGTGGATCAATTTTCTTCTCAGAATCAGCAGATGTAGAAAGCGGAGTACCCCAAGGCACGGTTTTGGGCCCAACTCTATTCAACATCTATATTAATGATGCATCTTCAATCATAAAGAATAAGATTTGCTTATATGCTGATGATTCCAAAATAATCGGTCCAATTTATGAGCCCCAAAGTACCAAAGACATCCAGGCAGATCTCGACGCACTCTCAACGTGGGCAAAAACCTGGCGACTAGAATTTAATATACAGAAATGAAAGGTCATACACTTTGGAGCAAACAACCCTCTCTGCCAGTATTTTATGGAATCCAATTGTGGTTTTAAACAGCCACTTACAACCAGTCACTGCGAAAAAGATCTGGGAGTCTTGGTTGATAACAAGCTCAAATTCAACTTACACATTCAGTCTGCAGTAGCCAGAGCCAACCAAACTCTCAGTATAATAAAGAGAATATTCTGCAGTAGATCTCCAGTAGTGATTACAAAGCTCCTAAAGGGCCTGATCTGACCAAAATTAGAATTTGGGATGTCCATTGCCACGCCAGTTAACAAGCTTGACCAATCGATTCTGGAATCGGTGCAGCGGAGAGCAACGAAATGTATAAGGAGTTTTCAAAATTTGCCATATTCTACCAGACTTCAGAGGCTCAAAATACCATCTCTCACATACCGACGTAAGCGAGGAGATGTATTGATGACATTCAAATTGATCTGCAACCCCGATATCATCCCTGACTTATTCCAGTTAGATAGTTTGTCAAGAACAAGAGGGCACCCCCTAAAGCTCTACCGGAAACGCGCTAATACCAGGCTGCAAAACAAATTTTTCTCCAACCTTGTGGTTGGCTTATGGAATTCCCTTAGCCAGAATGCAGTCATGTCCCCTAATACTGAAGCCTTCAAGTCAGCTGTTGACAGAGATTGGTGCAGCAAGCCATGGCGCACAGTTTGGGATGCGCCCGATGAGCTGAGCCACCATCATCATTGACCGGCGTCTACAGGATTCGTCCTTATCGCTGGCTAGTGCAATTTAAGGTAATTTTTAAGGTAATCTATTTTTCCAGAAATTAATGCATTTCTCCTTGAGAAGGGCATTCAATATCCAGAGCTAATGATCAATTGGTCCAAAACTTTTATGTCAAAGTAGACATTATGTCTCATCTAAATCAGCTTAATTGTAATCTTCATGGAAAAGGAAACAATTTTTTCAGTGTTAGAAGAAGCAATAACATTCAACAAAAAATATCCATTTTTGCTCAGGATATTGAGAGAGAAATATTGTTTTACTTTCTGAGCCTTCTGAAACATTGCAAATAAAATAATTCCTCTACTGATAAACACCATTTTAAAACAATAATTTCAAATATGAGGGATGCATTTCTCAGCAGGTTTCAGAAATTCAAAAACAGCAGAGCAGCTTTAGCATTTGTTAAAAATCCTCTTAATGCTATGATAACTGAGTTGAAATTTTCTCCTTTTGAAATTGACATTGGTAGCTTTAAAATACAGTTGCTGGATTTAAAAACAAGGAGATATGACACTCTAAATTCGAACTTCTTTGTGTTGTATTGGAAATAGTATAAAAGAAAAAAATGTGATCCCAGTTCACAATACAAGTGGTCGGCTTTGAATAATCTGGAGAAGGAAGGCATCAGCAGTTTCAATGCTTGGAAAAATATTCCTGGCTCATACAATCAGCTAAAACAGCTTACATTTGCCATTCTTTCCCTTTTTGGTTCTACACATATGCCAACAATCTTTTTTCAAGCATGAACATTATCAAGAGTAAACTGAGAAGTTGTCTTATTGATGAGTACTTGGAATCATGCCAAAAATTAAAAACAACCAGATACAAAACTGACTGACTCAAACTTCACGAGGAGATACAAGCATACTGTTTGCATTAATAAATATTTATTTAGCATGAAATTCAAGTTTATTTAATGTTCTACTTATTTAGTGCAAAAATAGTTCACCAAACAAGCAGATTTTGCCTCCAAATTCTCTAAAAATTGTTATAATGTTCATATTTGGATCTTTAGCTAATAAGTTTGCAGTCCACTGCCCTAGGGTATAAATCAAACTGTAGAAAACATACTAATACAGTTTTTACTTTGCAGTATCAAACAAGTTTCAATATCTCTCATTTGTCCATGTCCATAAATCATTTTTTGATAACACAATTTTATTTCATTTCTTAAGAAACTCAGCAACCAGATTTGAAAATGATGCTATCTACAAAATGGAATTTCCTTCTATTGTGTAAAATTATTTTGGATTAAAATCAAGTTGCCATCAAGCCATGGCTAATTGAAGAAAAAGCCAAGACAGATGATCTGAGTGAGAGGCAAAGATGGCATAAGTCTTTTCCAAAATTGTATAAAAATGATGTCATTTTTACTTGTTGATAGATAGTCATAAAACTAAGGGATGATGGAGATTTATGGGTTGACTCATGACAGACAATGTCCACTGGACTTGTATGCAAAACAGGGCACTGAATTTGCTTGGATTCACAGGTGAACAAGTGACCTAATCCTGATAGGCTTCCCCACATAGTCTCGGGCAGACTACTGTGTTTTGAGATTGACACATACCAACAAGTCCCCTGGACTTCCAGGCAAATGGGGAGATATATAGTTTTCCAAGCATTTTGGTAAACAGCAAGACTAGCTATGACACTTTTGGAGAGGCATGCCTGCCTAGAGTATCAGGCAGGTTGACCAAGTTTTAGAATTGATACATGACTATACATGTTTATAAATCATTTTTAATAACATTATTTTATTTTATTTCTTAAGAAACTCAGCAACCAGATTTGAAAAATTATGCTATCTATATAAAGGAATTACCATCTATTTTGTACTTCAGCAGCATTCCACCTTAATCCATTTGAGAGCTTTAAGGTCCTCTAGACCTGTAGTACTCTTGAGTTGATGACTCCCAATTGAACCTCCAGTGCCTCTTCTCCCACTCCTTGTCAAGGTGGCATTTGAAAGACTGGATGGAGGGAGTGCTGACAGTTGAGTCCTTAAATTGATTCCAATGGTTTATACTCTTCTTGAGAAGTACTTTTTATGGGTTCTCAATCAGGAGCTTAACTTTGGCAGCTTCTTGGAGTGCCCTTTTGCGTAATGATGGCTGGTGCTATGAGTTTTCTTCTTGAAGTTTGTAAGTCAGCATCATATTGCTATGCATGTGTCTGTAAATGAGGGTAGGTAGCCTAAGTTGCTTCAGGTGGTCCTCATACAAAGTTGACTTTAGGCTTTTCATGCACTTTGTTGCTTGCCTCTGAACATTTTTATGATTAGCCTTACATCCTGCCAATAAGAAGGACCTGCAAGGCACATGCCAATATCAAGATGGAGTCTAACAAGAGCTGTATATAATTTAATGAATATTGCTGCCTCTCAGCTACTGATGGTCTGTTTTAATAGGCCAAGGCTGGAATTTGCACAGGAAACAACATGCTGAACATGGCTGTGGAACTTCAACTTGTCATCAATGATGACACCAAGGTCCCTTTCTTCTTCTCTATTCTCTAGATGCTCCCTTGTTTTTGTGATGGGATTGTAAATTGAGTAGTTAGCCATTGGGTTGTTAGGTCTAAGGTGCAACATACAGCATTTGATTGTATTGAATTGCAGGAGCCAGCCTTGAGTCCAATCCTGTAGCCTGTCTATGTCATGTTGGATGGTCTGTGGATTTGCAATGCCAAACAGTTTGGCATCATCAGCAAACAAATGTATAGCCTACTATTATCTACATGATTGAAAATTTTGTTTTGCAAATTTTTGTCATCAGCTGAGTTGCTTATGAAACCAAGTGAAATTATTTTTGAAAAAAAGATTTAAAAACATGGATAAAAATGAAAAGAATGTATGATATATTGAAATTTGCTGTATAATATAAAGTAAGAATTTCATTAGTTTTGTGTTATCTAGTTTTGAAAATAGCCTAGAACTATATATAGAACCCTAAGTGGGGGAAGAGAGGGTGTATTGTCACAAACATGACTATAAACATCACAGACCACATATGAAATATAATGGTACTACTCTAATTGTTTTATAGTGTATCCTTCAGAAAAGCTAGTCTTATCAGGTGGTACCAATGATATTTTTACTTTATGATGTGCAGTATGGTTCTATTGATCACATTGTCATGTAACCTTCAATTGTTATTGACATTGAAAAAAAAATCCAACACTATTGCAAGTACTCTGCACCATGGTTTTCACAGATCAAGAATACAACAAACCTGTTTTAACAAAGAAGACATGACATAGGATATTATGAGAGGAAGTTTAAACTTACCTATCTTTTACAGATAGGTAAAATATATATATATTTAATAAAATATATTAAAATATAATAAAATATATATTTATTTTATATATATAAAATAAAATATATATATATATATTACATATATATATATATATATATATATATATATATATATATATATATATATATATATATATATATATATATATATATATATATATACATATATATATATATATATATATATATATATATATATATATATATATATATATATATATATATATATATATATATATATATATACATATATATATATATATATATATATATATATATATATATATATATATATATATATATATATATATATATATATATATATATATATATATATATATATATATATATATATATATATATATATATATATATATAGGGGTGGGGGTAAAATTCATTTCTGACAAAAATGATTATTGTATTTGGAAAAAGCATAAAAAAGGCATCAAATGGTAAGTCAATAATATGAATAATGAAAAATTTACCAAAAAAAAGGGTAAAATAGTAGTTTAGCTACATTTTTCTATCTTTGAATGGGGTTAGGTTGGGTAAATAAAACTTTCAGTAATGAATCCTATGCCAAAAACATAATCTGGGAAGATATTGCCAAGCTTTTATGTTAACCTTCTTCTGATTTCTAAATCTTAAAAATTTGCCCACTTTACATGTTTATAGCCTACCTCTTGGAATTTTGACAAAACAACATTTTACCTTAATTTTCAGATATGAGTTTCTTTTTCTCTGGTTTTAGATCTGAAAATGCAATTCCTGTTATTTGAGTAGAATTTTAAGCCATATCAATGTTGTTTTTTTTTATTTTAGGGGATGTATTTGCAGGTTGTTGAAACTTCATAAATTGGGATTGAGCAAAGTTGTGAAGCTGAAAACATTTTATTGTGCTTCATTTAAGCAGAAGATCTGCTTTACAAGGTTTTACTTTCATAACACAAAGATTTTTATAGGTCATCAAAGTTCAATACCCTCTAGAAGGAGGAGCAGATGTAGGTACTTCAAAATACCTTCCCATGACATATTTTAGTCTCTAGACACATCCCTGATATATTATCCAACTAGTTAGCTATCTGAAAAATCCTTTTCAGCAAATAAGAAATTATCCAACCAGGAAAATAATTAAAATTTATAAGAAAAGTAGTTTTATCTTGTTAGCCAAATACAATAAAGCACAAGAGCCAACTTAGTAGCCTATCTCTAACTAGGTGGATAATACTTTAGCTTAATGCTTCTGATATATATCTAACTAGTTAGATAAGTAAATCCTTCATGCAAACTAGTGATAATATCCAAGTAGTCAGACAATTTTTTCTCTTAGACATAGCATGAACATCTAACTTGGTGGATATATCAGAAGACCTAAGACTCAGCAATATCCACATAGTTAGATATTCTTGCTGTGCCTAAGAGAAACAATTTATCTGGCTAGTTGGATATTATCCCAAAACTGCATAGCCTAACAGAATTTACTTATCCTCCTAGTTGGATATATACCAGGAGTGTTAAGACTTGGTATTATCCACCTTGTTAGATGTTCATGCTATGCCTAAGAGAAATGAATTATCTGGCTATTTGGATATTAACCCCAAACTGCTTAAAGAATCTTCTTATCTGCCTGGTTGGATATATATCAGAAACACTAAGCAACATTATTATCCAACTAGGTCTCTCTGCCTAAGAGAAACAATTTATCTGGCTAGTTGGATATTAACCCCAAACTGCTTAGAGAATCTTCTTATCTGCCTAGTTGGATATATATCCAAAACACTAAGCTATGTTATTATCCAACTAGGTAGATATTCTGTATAGGCCCTATTGCATAGACAGTCAAATATTCAGCTAGGTTGGTAAAGGTGTAAGAGTCTTAAAAATATTATTATCTGTCTAGCATAATATTTTATTGGTAAATTTTTACCAAATCATATTATTGAGTAACAATTAAAGTGAATATAGCATTTGATGCCTTTTTTTATGCTGATTACAAATATAATAATCATTTTTGTTGGAAATGAATTTTAGCCCCCCCCCCCGAACCAAACACCCACCCCCCAAATGTGTAAAAAAATATATCCTGAATTGACATATATAGGGGGGGGGGCTAAAATTCGTTTTTGACAAAAATGATTATTATATTCATAATCAGCTTTAAAAAGGCATCAAATGGTATACTCACTTTATTTGTAAGTCAATAATATGATTTGGTAATAAATTTACCATTTTATCTTGATACTAAGTGTAGTTGGATATTATTTTTACATTCTATAGAATGTAATTTTTTAAGAATAATCCATTGGGCACCTTCTCTCCTAATGCCTTACCAAGATAGAAAAAAGTAGCTAAACTAGAAAAATTTACCTACAAATATTTAAAAAGACTAGGCTATAGAGAAAATTTGGTATATTTTTACCAAATCATATTATTGAGTTAGGAATAAAGTGAATACACTATTTGATACCTTTTTTATGCTGATTACAAATATAATAGCCTAATCATTTCTAATAGAAATGAATTTCAGCCCCCCCCCTTACCTAACATAACCCCCACCTACATAGGCTATGTGCAAATATATATCCTGAATTGACATATATAGGGGGGGGGGGATAAAATTCATTTCCAATAGAAATGATTGTTATATTTGTAATCAGCATAAAAAAAGGCATTGAATGGTATAGGCTATTCACTTTATTTGAAACTCAATAATATGATTTGGTAAAAATTTACCAAAAATTCATCTAAATTTAGGCTAAATGTTGAAAACCCATATGTATTCAACTTGAGATTACTCCATCAATATAATGCACTTAAAATTTCTGATTGAAGTAAAGTAGACCTAGGAATTTTATTATAATAATAATCAATTTAGACAATGAGATTTGCTGCACTATCACAAACTTTATATTGATTGCTTAGGCCTAATTAGGAAGAATAGGAAATGTTTTTTCTCATTATCTAAAGGAAAAACGACCAAGCTATAAGTCAATGCCATTTAAGATTCAGCCCCCATACAGACTTCCATAAAACTAATAGACACAAGGATCTGGTCCACATTTCTAAACAGGGTTAACACATTACTTTTTCTTGAATGATTCAATGAATTTCAAGATTATCTTTTTTTCTTTACCAAATAATGATTATGAGGGTTGAGATAAGTGTTGATCATTAAATGTATAGCAAAGAAAAGCTGAAACTTCTTCATCACACCGAAAACTAAAACATATGCTTAGAAAAAAATAAAACGGAGAAATGAAAGAAACATTTTAGAATTTGTGCATTGCCTATAAAATTACTATTACCTATAAAAACCACTTCCAAATATTTGTTGATGGGTAAAAATGAATGAGAAGGTAGCAAGTGGTGCTTTCCTTTCTCACCTGAAAATTGCAATGGGCGAGAGATTATATAATAATTTATCTATAATGTCTGCTGAGTTAAATGACATAATCATGGCTTTAGAACACCTTAAGGAAAAACAACCTTTGATTGTAAATTCAAATAATATTATCGTATATTCCGAATCTTTATCAAGCCTTGAGTTGCTGGCCTCAGCTCCTCAGTATAAGTTGGACATTGACACTCATCATTGTCTCAGTCTTATAGGTAATCTTGCTTCAAGTGGCATAAAACTTATTTTCAGTATATTCCTAGCCACTCTGGCATAATTTGTAATCATCATGTTGATGAAATAGCAAAAAATGCTATAAATATTTACCAGCCAAGTGGGAGACCAATCCCAATTAGAGATATTTAACGATGGGGGATATCATATATTAATTTTAATAAGATTAATCCTATCCTTTCCCCCTTTCCCAATAAGTATCTTTCTAAAATTTATCATAGAATTTGTTCTGGAACAAATGGACTAAATACCCTTGCATTCTCATATAAGTTTTCTAATTCAAGTGGTTCAATTCCCCTGTCCCCTCTTTGCAGGCATTGTAATATGAATAATGAAACAATTGACCATTGTCTATTTGAATGTAATATGCTGACGTCTGCACAACATACCTGGATTTTTAAACTGTTAAAATGCTTCAAACACCACAAAATCTCACTATCAGCCAAGAGCCTAGCCAACTATACCTGCACACAGAGCACAGAAATCGATATTTATCATCTTTTATTTGAACTCCTTGAGTCAAAAGATCTACTGAACGATCACTTCTTGTTCAGCTCCCGTGCTGTGAACATCTATCCAAATAAATAGCATTTGTAAGTGACAAAAAGGATTATTTATTACGCAACCCAAGTATATTTCGTAAGGAATGTAAGTGATTGCAATTCCTGACCTAGATTCAGTGTGAGATTATCTTTTTAGATTTTGAAATCTCATTAATTCAGTGACCTTGAAAACAATTTCTCGGACTACAAAGCTGTAACTCAAATGTGACGTCACTGCCTGCTTGATTGGATTGAGTTTATATTGGCGACGGTTTTTGGCATTGTTTTGGAGTGGATTTTTTTCTATTGAATATTATTACCGTAAGTGCAATTATGAAATAATGGGTGACTCGGATATTATTTTAAATCCAATATTGAATTTTATTTCTCGATCGATGATCGATGGTATCAAAGTAGAAACAATAATTGCTAAGTCGACAAGCTTTTTCAGTCATGAAACCATTCTAAAGGCAAAGGAAGTCTTACATCAGGTGCTAGAAATTGGAACACGTTTAATAAGATGCCAAAAAGACGATGAAAATGTCCTTGACATTTGTAAGTGGTTATCTACGGCATCGAAAGAAAAACGTAAGATTCCGAAATTCGTGATTTACTCACCGTGTGAAATTCCAACAATTGGTGATGCGATCGTTGCAACATTAACCTGTCACATGAATGAACTTTCCCGTAAAATTGACAGTTTGTCTGATCTAAATAAGCAACATCTCACAGTACAGGCAACTTCTGCCAGGCACTCTTCTGCTCATTGGTCTTGCATCAAGGACCAATCTAATCCTTCTATCTATGCTTTTGTGTTAAAAAATTGCCCGTTCAATCTTTCATCTCTTTTCAGGAAAGATTTTATTGATAAAATATGTCCTGAAGCTGCAAATGATATTTCAGAGGTGAGATGTTCTTCATCATAATGGAAAATTGTCGTAAAAATTAAACCCGCTGCCTCCTCAATTGCTGACCAGATGAAAAAGTTCCAACCTGGACTATTAGCCTCTATTAAATTTCCCTCCTTCATTGGTGTAATAAAAGGCGTACCGACAGAAATGAATGAAAAACACCTTGAGAAAACTATTCCGAAGTGTATCAAAGCTTTGCAGTGTGGTAAGTCACGCGTCTATTAGATATATTTTGAACAACAGAGTGATCTCGATTCTTTTCTGAAAAATTCTGTGAAGGTGGGTTAAGAAAAGTTAACTGTCCAGAATTTCATATTCATACCTAGACGGTGTTTCAGATGCCATCAGCAAGGACATTTTGCTGCTGATTGTAAGAACGCAGAACTGTGCTCTCGCTGTGGTTCCTCGGAGCACTCTTCCACCAGGGATAATCCATGTGTTCGGAACATGTTTTGCATTACATGTAAAGAGTTTAATCACACCTGTTACAGTATCAAATGCCCTGGCAACGTTAAAACCGATAAACGGGCAGCTAAGTAGATAAATGGATATTCGTTTTCTCTCTTGGAACATTAATGGTGGTCTTATAAAAAAAAACCTATTCTTGAAAATATACTTCATAATCATGATATTCTTTGTTTGCAGGAACATTTCCTGACCAACCACAGCCTTAGTTTACTTGACATTAGTGCCACTTTCAAAACTTTCTCGGTTCCAGCTAAACGTAGTGCTTCTAAAGGCAGAGCTTCCGGTGGTATTGCTACTTATGTAGCATCGAATCTTAATTCTAGTGTTTTCTTTTCTTGTGATAGTTTTTTAGCTGTTCGAGTAGTTGAGTGCGTAATAATAAATGTGTATTTACCCACAGATTACAAAGATGAAGATTCGGAGAGAGATTTCGCTTTAGCTGTTAGTAAACTTAGCTCTTGTCTTCGTGATGTCCTTAAACTGAAAATCCCGTGTTTGATTGTAGGTGATTTTAATTGTGATTTAAATTGCGGGTTGTCTTCAGCTTCTATTCGTGCTTTTTTACTTTTAGGAATATTTGGTGATGATTTTAAAGTTCAACAGAAATCTGCCCAGTTTACTTACATTCATTCTTCCTCTTGCACATCTAACCTCGACCATGTTGTGTCATACAACCTTGATATACCTTGTGTTGAGGTAGTTGCCAAATTTCAAGTTTCAGACCATCTTCCTATTGCTTCTAGTTTCAAAGGAGAAGCTTCTCAGATTCCAGTGTTACAGGCTTATACTGCTCACCGGCACAAGTGGTATACTTCTTGCAATTGGAATAATATTGACACATCTCAGTACATCGAAATTTCAGATAGTATTATAAACAAGATCCGAGTTCCATTTCATCTTCTGCAAAAGTCTTCTAATAAAGAAATTAATGAGATTAGATTAACTCTTGATATAAACTCCGCAGAAATCTGCCATGCAATTTTGTGTGCTGAAAAATGGGAAGTTCCTCTTAAAAAAATACGTGCTGGTACCCAAGTTTCCGGGTGGTCCGGAAATCTAGTGCTGTCCAAAGCTTGAGACCGTGCTAAATTCTGGTACAAATTATGGAGAGATTGCCTATGCCCCCGTCAAGGAATAGTCAATGAACTGAGAAAAATGTCAAAGAAACGTTTTTCTAAGGAACTTGCCCTTCATCGATCTAAAATGCAGACACTTTATTCCGAGAAGGTCAGGAATTCATCTGATCTTCTGTGGAAGCTATTACCTCGTACTATATCCTCCAATTTGCCAGACCCGAATGACATTCCATTGTCCGAGTGGATATCCCATTTTTCAAATGAATTTTCTGAGCCTGATCCTGTTTTAGAGTCACAATTTTGTGACGAGCTCTGCAAATTAATTGATGAATCTCCTGATCTTGATTTTTTTGTTACTTGTGACGCTGTTATAAAAGCCGTTTCCCAACTTAAAAAGAAAGTGTCTTGTGGGATAGATAAGGTGAGCACTCTACACATCATTAATGGAAGTTATCTTTTGGTGCGTCATCTCAGCCTTCTCATGCAACTGATATTTGTCACGTGCCTTGTTCCATCCTCGTTCTGCATTGGTGATCTGTCTCCGATTCCCAAAAAAGGGAAATCTGAGCTGCAATGTTCCTCTTTCCGTCCCATCACCATATCTACTACGACATGCCAACTTTTTAAGCTTCTTTTTCTTGATGAGTTAAAACAGAAATGTTATGTTCCCCCATATCAATTCAGTTTTCAGGCTAATCTTGGCTATTCTAATGCTCTTACATCAGTTTTTACTGCCCTCGCTGATACTGAATATTCGGAAGAAAGTGTGATCCTCACCGGAAATGACATTAAACGTGCGTTCGATTCCTTAATTCATTCGTCCATGTTTCTTCATACGGCAAGGCAAGGCGTAAACCCATCAGTTGTCCGTGTTCTCAGAGATTTATATAGGGATCTAAGAGTGCGTTTAAAACTTCCATCCCGTTTTTCCCTGTAGTTGGGTCTTCATTCTTCCCTATATTATTGCATTAATTCTCGTGTGAGGCCAAACTCTTCGATTCCCTTGAATATGCTTGTGAATCTTCACTACCCCATCCTCGTTAAGAAAGGGACTAGACAGGGAGCTATCACTTCCCCAACCCTGTTCAATAATAGTGTCCTGGAAGTGCAGGCAAAGTGTCTTCCTTCAAACATTCTTGGGAGAATCGATATGTCTCTTATTTGTTATGCTGATGACATCCTGAATCTCAGCCGTACGATCCAGCGCATTGAGCAGAATTTCAAAATCCTCAAAGATGAATATTCAAAAATAGGTCTGTCTTTTAATCCTGAGAAATCCGAAGTAATCCTTTTCAATTGGCGAAATCCCTCTACTTCTCTTATAAATATGGACGGGTCTCTTGTTAAACCCTCAGACCATATTACATACCTGGGCCTCCCAATTGGCACATCTATAGGCCACACACGTCGTTTGCTGATTTCTCACTTTGAGCGTAAAATTAGCATTTCTTACGCTGTAATTGTAAAAAGCAAACTACGTTTCAACCATTATATTCTAGCATCCATTTACAACGCCACAGCCCTTCTTCATCTGCTTTACATTGCTCCTTTCTGGAGATTTTTTACAGTTATACATAAAAAGTACCTATAATCAATCTTGATCAGATTTGCTAAATATCTTCTACATTTGCCCACTTGGACAAGAAACCGTAAAATTATTCAATTGTAAAAACTATCTGCCCCTAATATTAGCATTAGTAAATCTCTATCCTGTTTTCAAAGTAAATTTAATCATCCATGGTCAACAATTTGTTCACAATAGTTTTTTTATATTAATGTAATGCATATAGTCACTGTTCATATTAATGTAATGAAGATTTTTCTTTTGTCATGTGTTTGAATTTTCAATGTGTGTTTGTGTCCTTTTTTTTCTTCTTTTTTTCTTTTTTGTTTTCTTTAGTGATTACTCCGTCTACTGTATCTTTTGTACCTTTTTATGACGGGCAATAAATGAATAATAATAATAATAATAATATCTGAGAATATCTAATAAATGAGAGACAACCAAGACAGTAGCTCTGTAGCCCACAGAATGAAACAAAAAGAAGAGGGCTAAATAGTACCAACTGAATAGCCCGCCTGTTGTGAATTAGAAGAAGAAGAATTGCCTTCTATTCAATTGACACTTTATATTTATTAACCTCTAATCTATTGCATTCATTTACTTATTTTTGTTTCGCCACCAGGAGGAGAAAAGCTATAAATTCCAATTTATGATTAAAAATGCTTTGAAACAATCAACCGGCTAGAATAGTTGCATTTTAAAAATATTTGAGACAGCACTTACTAAGCTTTAGCATTAATACCCAGTATTTTAGGGAGTCACAGTCTGTTTCATACCCTGATAATTTTTCGTTTTGAATTTTAATGTCGATCTTTACTTCATAAGGAAATATTTAACCATTAAAAAACTGTTCTTGTTTTTATGTGGTATTGTTCTGTCTGTCAAGGTTTCAATTTTCAATAGAATACAATGTTCCGTTTACATAGCTAAAAATTGCGTCTTTAAAGACGACTGTAAGGTCGAAGACCCGAAGAACAAAGACAAAACAGCTGTGTGGTAAGCTAATAGGATACCACAAAAACCATAAAGTTAGTTGGATCATGCAGTACTATATGTAATCTTCCGAGCAAAGGCAAATAAATTATTAATCTGCTTTTCAATATTTTGAAAGTTTTATTTAGCCATCAAATTATGTTAAGTTCATATGGCACAGATTTTATAATAAAAGAATCCACTGATGAAAAAAAAATCGGATAAAATACCTAAATTTATGAAAATAATTAGATTAAAATCATCTAAGGCTAAAGCATCATGTTCATTCATTTGAAACCTTAATAGAATGTTTCCGATTTTGCCAACGGATGTTTTTAAAGTTGTTTTTTTTTTATTATCAATTGTCTCTATATTATAATCGATGACTGCCGAATGCATGTCGAGAATTGACAAAACTTGAGAGATGGAAAAACAAGAATATTGAGAAATTTGACATTTAACCGGTTATTTTTGTATTATTACTATTAAATAAATAAAATTTAAATTCTGTTCCATTTTCAATATTTTCTTTTAAGTATTTTTTTACTTTTAAACTTAAGTTCGTCGGGAATCGTGCATTGTAAATTTGATTCATTAATTCATATTCATTTCTGATTGATTTAGGTTTGAAATCTAATTTGAATTAACTTTTAGAGAGGTCGAGATTTTTTGGTCTTTTCTATCTTTTCGTTTTTACGCAGCACCGATTTCAGTTTACTGCAAGAAACTGGCAAGAGTTTAACATCTGTAGCTCTTGCAGAGAGTATGGAGTTCCATTTGAATTGAACAGATTCATATTAACGGAGAACAACAGTTCACCAGCTATATAAATCTTGGACCAGACTTGGCCCTTGGTCTTTTTAACTACCCTCTATCCTTTTACTACTGACTTTTTAGTTGAAAAAAGGCTTGTGCCACCTTTATCGGAGTTAGAGTCATCAATAAATTGTAAAACTGTATGATTAGCGGCAAAAAGCTGGCCTATTGCTTTGTCATCACCATACACCAACACCGACGTTTCAGTAGAAAGGTGGAAGTTTTTGATATAATGAAGTGAATACCTTGGCAAAACGAATTTCAGAATGCTAAATTAAAGAGGCACCAGCCCCTTCTGTAAGCTTTGAATGACAGGACATAAATCTACTTGAGTTATATAGGGAGGGCAAGAGGAGACAGATTTTGAAATCACAACGAACCTGTATGCTCCATTTACTTTCCACATTATATAGGATCTGTGTGAAATTTGGCTGTCTAAAATTTGGACTTGACTCACCTTTTTTATCGATTTAGGACTTAGATATCGTTTAGGTGTTAAATCAGGAAGCTTCATCAGTTTAGACCAACAGAAGAGTCATTTTGGAGGTCGTAAAAAATGTTGAGAGCTCGGAGAAGATTCATTTTTGATTGATCACTTTTTGGAAGATGCAGCCTTGCAAGAGAAAGATAGGATTTTATAGTATAATCATCAACACCAGGACTCCTTTGATAATAACAAACAACCTTTTCACTCCAAAAATTTAAGAAAATTAAGCTTGAAGGGTTGCAGGCAGATAAAGTGTCGAGCAGAGGTATATTTTGCATGAATGTTTGGTCCATTTCGCTTTAAAAACTGTCTGTTACCTAAAGGCACATAAGTCTACTGGAATCTGAAAACTGTCCGACTGATCTTACGTTTAGCGGTTTTTGGGCTTCAAAGGAAAAAGGAAATGGCTTCCTTTACTACGAGTACTGGTTTTAGGTTGTGGAGATTTTAGGTTGGTTTTAGGTTATCGGATATTTTGCAAAAACAAGAATTTGGATATGGCTTTGTTTAAGCTGTTTTGTTGGTTATAATTTTTCAGCTTTAGGAGTCTCTACTATGTTCCTGAAATCGGTGCAACTGTCAACATGAATCAGCAAACTTTCTTTTTAAAGTTGCTCTGATAAAAATTTGCCGTGACTTTGTGTCTCCGATGATACACATGGAATATTTTTCCATAATCCCATTTCAAATAGGGTACAACATAATTTTTGCAGGATGTAATTCATTGCTTTGGAAGCCTTCCTCCATGATATTATATTCAGTTTCTTACAGTAAAGTTTCTTCATTGTCACAAAAATGTACAAAGTTAGTTGCTTTTTTTTACTCATAGTATAGTTTGATTACGAACTCACAAAAAATAACCTGGCCATCCGAAGCTTAGTTTTTGTTTGAACCCTACCCAAAATCCACATTTCCGATTGAGAATAGGAAAATAAAACTGTTTTATTAAAACATGAGCAAGGAGCTGTGGAAGTACAGGGGTGACAAATATATTTGACCAGTCTTGCTAGTTTAATATAGGTCATAGCCAAACTATAACATAGCCACTAAGTAAAAACAACAAGGTAATTTTTGGAATATAGCCCCCCCCCCCCCCACCCTTAGAAGAAAATTGAAGTACCCAACTTGGATACAGCTAATTTTTGAAATGAGTGAAGACTTCACATGTGTTGCTCTTAGACAATTTATAGCTTCTATTTGCACGGAATCAGGACTTTACTTAATTTCATGCTGAGCAATTACTTTGTTCACAAACTTAGCTTTTAATTAGCTTACTTTTTCATTGACTCAAAAATAAACTCGTTTTGGAAACTTGTCTCTGAAATTTTGCCCCTTGGACTTTGCCTATATTTATTCCAATAAGTGCTTGGCTTTTTCTAGCACGGAATTAAGACATAGCTTTTTTTATATGTCCGAGTCAAGACTTAGATCGTTCGTGCATCAATTTTGTTTGAATTTAGACTGAAGTTATTTTCACTACCTTTACACGTACAATTTTTGCGGTTGACAGAAGAAGTTTGGAACCACATTGACTGTGATTGCAAGAATGTAAGCGACTAAATTTCTTTTCATCCATCATTATGGAACAAAGATAACTAACAGATATTTAGTAATCTTTGAAAATTATTGACTTCTGGGAACAGCCAAAAAAAATTTTTATGTTCCACTAGTTTATTTTTTTTTTATCATAGAAAATTTACCCGGGAATCATTATCAAACAGTTCATGGTAATGAACTGTAAGTAAGGAGTGACCCGGCTCAACGGTAACCGAAACTCTAAAAAACGGAATTTTGATACCAAAAGATACATCAAAAGAATTGGATTTTAATTCTGATTTCAAATATATAAATTTCATAAAGTTTAATCTTACCCATCAAAAGTTACGTGCCTGAGAAAATGTGTCTGATTTTTTGGTTACTTTTTAAGTGACCAAAAAAAGTGGAGGGCAACTAGGCCCCCTCCCACGCTCATTTTTTTCCAAAGTGACCCAATCAAAATTTTGAAATAGCTTTTTTGTTTAGTATGGCCGAAAATGTGATAAATATGTCTTTTAGGATGACTTAATCCCCCCGAAGCCCCGGGGAGAGGGCTGAAAGTTATGAACTTTACCCAATGTTAACATATAGCATTGGTTATTGGGAAGTATACAGACGTTTTCAGGGGGAATTTTTCTGGTAGTGGAGGATGGGGGTTGTGGGGGGTTATGTGGAAGGATCTTCCCATGAAGCAAGTTTTCATGGGGGAAGAGACATTGCTATGAAGGGGGTGCCGGATTTCCCAGCGTTATTTAAAAAAAAAATCAGAAATTAAATATAAAAAAAACAAGTTTATCAACTGAAAGTAAGGAGCAACATCAAAACTTAAAACTTAAAAATTGGGTTCACCCCCTAGTCAATACCTCGCTCTTTAAGCCAAACCTGTTTTAGTACTTTCATAAGGGCTATTTATTCTAATTGTGCCTTTGTGATTAAGGGGTCATTTTTAAAGAATTGGAACACGATTTGAACTTAACGTAAAGAGCGAAGTATTGACTAGGGGGCGAACCCCATAATATACGTAACAAAAATATACGAATATAGAAATTCGTTACGTAAGTTAATTTGTAAATTACGTCAGAACCAAATTTAGAGACAGACATTTAGCAAAAGAAAAGTAAAATTTTTATGCAAATTTTGTTTACTTATTCAATGACGGTGATCCAAAATAAAAGCTGCATTAACTAAAAAAAGATCAGAAATTAAATAAAAAAAACAAGTTTTTTAAACTAAAAGTAAGCAGTGACATTAAAACTTGAAACGAACAGAAATTATTCCGTATATGGAAGGGGCTGTCCCCTCCTCAACGCCTCGCTCTTTACGCTAAAGTTTTTTATTGTTAATTAACGGCTATTTATTCTTATTAACGGCCTTTGTGATTAAGGGGTCATTTTTAAAGAATTGGAACACGATTTGAACTTAATGTAAAGAGCGAGGTATTGACTAAGGGGCGAACCCCATAATATACGTAATAAAATATACGAATATAGAAATCCATTACGTAAGTTAATTTGTAAATTACGTCAGAACCAAATTTAGAGACAGACATTTAGCAAAAGAAAAGTAAAATTTTTATGCAAATCTTGTTTACTTATTCAATGACGGTGAGCCAAAATAATAGCTGCATTAACTAAAAAACGATCAGAAATTAAATAAAAACAAACAAGTTTTTTAAACTGAAAGTAAGGAGTGACATTAAAACTTAAAACGAACAGAAATTATTCCGTATATGGAAGGGGCTATCCCCTCCTCAACGCCTCGCTCTTTACGCTGAAGATTTTTATTGTTAAAAAAATAGAGTTGTGAGAAAGTCAAACTTTAGCGTAAAGAGCGAGGCGTTGAGGATGGGACAGCCCCCTTCATATACGGAATAATTTCTGTTCATTTTAAGTTTTAATGTTGCTCCTTACTTTCAGTTTAAAAAACTAGTTTTTTTTATTTAATTTCTATATTAAAAGCCATTCAAGTTTTGTTGTTTAGATAAATGCTCTCGTAAGCCAAGATCAGTGCCACGTTGTTTGACTAGCTAATGTAATTCATACTGTTATTTTAGGTGGCACATTTAAATATTAAAATTCCGTGCAATTTCCTCAGCCATTCTTTTTTAATTGCATCCTTGGTTGATTTTCTCTTTTAAAAATGTTGCCTTGGTTGCATTCTCGCTTTAACGACCATTTGTTTTGGATATAAGAACACTGGACGGTGCTAGCGCACACAAATTTGAAAGCCATGACTGCGGCTAAGGTAATACGGGTCTCGTACTGTGTTTGCAAAGTGGTTTTGACCTTAGCTTTGATAATACGGGACCCAAAGATCGAAACTTGCTGTAGCAACACACTGCAAGGCCGATACTGCGAGGGACCTTAGTCAGTGCTTCCACTATGTCGGATTTTTCCGACATTGTCGGATTTTCGGCCCTCTTGTCAGACAAAAAACTATCGTGTCGGACTTTGGAATTTTGTCGGATTTTCAGTAAAAAACGGATATTTTTCGGATTTGTGTATTTTTCTAGATTGCTGGAGTCTCCAACTCCAATAAAAAGGATTTTCAAACTAGTAAAATTAGAAGGCCAATTCTGTTAGGGATTTTCAGAAAGTCATTAGCCTTAGCGGCGACAGTTTGACAAGGTACAATTTTGGAAAATTTGCACATGCTGTGCTTCAGTCTGCTCTGATATTTCAGTTAATTTCAAGATCTGAGGAAAGTTAAGGTGAGACTTTTTTCCAAGGCCAGTATAAGATTAGAAAGTCTATTGCCAACATACGAGTAGTAGCCTAAAGGAGAGCTAGGCAACCATGGTTTAGTGACACCATGTGCTTTACAGGTTCAGAATGTTTTAATGTCTCAAAATGGCCTACTCAAAAGAATAATGCAAGTTGGGTGTGGGTCTAGGTATATAGATCGGTAAAAGACTGGTAATTATGGAACTCTTCTTGAAGTCAAGTTTAATTCTAACAGAGAAATTACCCATAATTTGTCCAGAACTGATCTGCGAAGCACTACTTGAACCATCGTAGCTATCCTGAGCAGCACTATGGCCACTCAGGATAGAATAAATGGATTCTGCACCAAGCAGGATAGCCTACATATACCCTGCATGGGCTGCATGTGTCTGGAACCGGGGTATGGAAGGAGAAAAAAAAGTTTCTCTGAGCAGTAGGCTATAGCTAACCAGTCAGTAACTCTACTATTTTGCGATCATCACCCAGCCCAGGCAACTTCCTCTAATGAGAGAATCTGTCTCTTGTCAGTAATGCCCAAAGTGAAATTATTCCCAAGCACAGCTAACTTCCCCTTAGGAGAAAAATTGGTAGATCTTCTCCTGAGTGGAAATTAGCTCTCTCGGGACTCTATCTCGTTTTGGGCATTCACTAAGTAGTAGCATATCCGCTTATCAGGCAAAGTTGGCTCTATTGCGCGACAGTCTCAAAAGAGTAGAGTTCCTGACTGGCTATAACTAGGGTATCCTACAAGGAAGGTTTAAAAGGTCAAGAGGGTTTCAATTTCCTTTAAGGCTACTCTGACTATCGTACAGTTGATTTGCACAGGCTTTTTCAGGTTGGTGTAGCCTGTGTCATAGATTAGTTTTGTTTTAATATATCAAAAAGTGTCATAGGCTACATAATTCACATTCGTTTTTTCTTTTCTTTTTTATACTATTGAGATCAAGAAAGCTACAATTATTCAGTCAAACTGTATTTAAAACAGCAAACCTATCATCTAGGAGATTAATTCAATATCATCTACACAATTATTCAATGTGCTTCACAGGTTCATCTTTTGCTAATATCTCTGTTAAAATGGCATTATGATTTAAGAAGAGCAGCTTTCAACAGTGAAGAGACAGTGAATTTCTTTCTTTTTGAAGTAAAGCATACTTTATAGATCCTTTGCTGTAATACACTTATTACATTTTACTTATCAAGTCTGCTTGCAGGAAGTACCATCATGTCGGACAGCTCGTCATCTTCTGAAACTGACATTGAATATCTTAGTGGGGAAGAAAGGCGGAAAAGAAAGGGAGAAGAAAAAAGATCCTCCCCAAGAAATAAGGCTCAGAGGAAAAAAGCCAAATTCAGACACAGCTGGCTGAATGTCCCTGAATTTAAAGGATGGCTTGCAAAGGACAAGTCTTCTGATGAAAAGGCTTTATGTTCGCACTGCAGTCAGTGCTTGTGTTGTGGTAAATCCGAACTCCGAAAACATGCAAAGAGTGCAAAGCACAGTAAAAGTATAAGGAAATTAGAGGCTTCAAGAAAGCTCACTACAAGGATTGATCATGTCCTTACCACAGACAAAACGAAGAAGAAAGAATAAAGGCCAAGTTGGCTGCTTTCATTGTCGAAAACAATCTGCCTTTATCATTTATAGAAACTCTTGTACCTTTTCTGAAAAGTTTGCCACAAAAGGCTGTTGTTGAAAAAATTAGGCTGGGCAAGCAAAATATGACAAATGTGATCAGACAGGCATTAGGACCGCACTACAATGAAATTTTGTGTGATCAGTTGAGATTGACGCCTTTTTCTATCATTATTGATGAAACAACTGATGTGGCAGTAAAAAAACAACTTGCAATTGCAGTTTTATTCTGCAAAAAGGATTTCGAAGTAGAAGTCGACCTTCTAGATATGGTTGAGTTTTCCAACGGGAAGGGGGAAACTATTTTCAATCTGCTATGCGAAGTTCTTGAAGATAAAAAATACCTACGGATAACTGGGTTGGGTTCTGTGCAGACACTTGCAATACAATGTATGGGTGTGAGAACTCCGTTGTCAGCCGAATCAAAGAAAAATTCCCATTCTGTGACGCGTGTCAAGTGCAGCAGCTATTCTATTGATTTGGTGGCTTCTTATGCTTTCAAACAATTGCCAAAGCAACTGGAAGGTCTACATCGGACTGTGTACAATCGCTCTTACATGAATGCCAAAAGGTGCTCTGAGTTTGAACTACATCAGCTATTTACTGACACCCCCGTCCTGAACGTGCTTGCCCCAGGTCAGACAGGCTGGTTATCACTTCGGATGTGCGTTCAGCGACTATTGCAGAATTGGGATGCACTTTGTAGCTACTTTCAGTTAGTAGTAGCTGAAGATCCCACTCACACAAACGACAGGGCATGGCAAGCCCTAAAGAATCCACTGCTTCGGATTCAGCTTGAGTTCCAGCTCTATGTACTGGAGCTGTTTACAGATTTTAATCTTCTTTTCCAAAGTGAAAAACCGTTGTTCCACAAAATAAAATTAGAGGTGGAGTTACTCTTGAGAAAACTGGCCATGAATGTCATGAAGACCAGCTACGTCAGATCAACCTCGCCCTTGAATCTTGACCCCGACAACGCAAGTGAATACCTTGCAGTGGAAGATGTGTACTTGGGAGTTGCAGCTCAAGAGTCTCTTCAGACCTTGCAATCAGACCCGAGTACAAAAGCAGATAAACGTGAAGTGAAAGTCATCTATGAATGTACTCGGAAGTTGTATATAGAGGCGATGAAGCACATGAAGCAGCGATTTTCATTTGAAGATGAACTGTTTACATTGTGCGAAATACTTGACCCTGTGAAACCTTTGGATATCGGTGCTGTCACTCTTCTCCAAAAGATCCTTCAGCGGTATAAGGCTTCATCGTGGGATGCACGAAAAATTATAGAAGAATGGCGGAGTCTACTGATCTTTGATCTTCCAGATGTGACAGACGTCTGTGGTTTCTGGCTCCATGTGGCTTCTTTGAAGACGCCAAATGGTACGCAGAGATTCCTCAACATAGGGGGGGGGTTGTGCAGCATCGTTGGACCTTGCCGTTTTCGAACGCAGTTGTAGAGTGGTTCTTTTCTACGTTGAAAGACGTGAAAACAGATCAAAGGAATTCGCTCAAAAGTGTGACCCTTACCTCTATCATGCAGGCCAAGTCTGGCATGAAAAAAAATAAACAGGTATCCCGCGACTTAGAGGTCGAGGCTCCCCTCTTAAAACGACTCAAGTGTGTTAGAGCAAACGCGACGGCAGACGAGTGCGTTCAGTCTAGTGGAACTGCAGCTTTAGTTTAAGTTAGGTGCAGATGAAAGACGTAAGAGGGTAAGGAGCATAAGTGAATGTTTAAGCTGTAAGTATCTCCCCTAAAATAAAAGAAAAATCGAACACCCTGTTTTGCATTACTTTTCTCCTATTTCGGATGTCCCGACACAGCAAAAACCGCTGGGGTGATAGTGAGAGCGGAAACGAGAGACATTTTCTTATGCCTCTACAATCAGGTTTACATCGCTCGTTCGGACACAGACCTGTGGAGTTGTGCAATCTACAATGCAGCAGCTACAGCGTTTTTTTTTTTCTTCTTTTGAATATGCGAAACTATGGCCAAAGACTGCCATACTTGTTTAAATTAATAGTCTGATTTTTTATACCAGTTTTCCAATAAATGAATACTCATGAGTAGCTAAGCATTTTTGAAATCGTCACCGCGTTCGTCACCTTCGTAGAGAGCGTGTACTGGACTGGACCATTAGGTCCATAAGGTATAACACTGTCTAGAACGTGGTCAAGATCGCCGCACAGCAGCCCAAGAAGAAGTAGAAGTTGCTCTCGGCCATTTGATCCGATGGAAAAAAAGGCAAAGCAGAAGGTAAAATAGTAGGGAAAACAAAATAAACAGGCTTTTTTACGGCCAGAAGAGGGATTTTGGTTCACAATTTCGGTTTTTCGACGAAATTCCGAATTTGTTGCAACTTCTTTTTCTTCTTGAAGCGGTTGACGGCGTTTTGAAAAAATACTGTCTTGGCTAATGGTCCACGGCGTCTGAACCGCAAATAGCTGCGTCGTCAGCGCAAGGAATTTCTACTGCGACTGCGTGCTAAAAGAAGGGCCAAAAGGATGAAAGCGGGAGTAGCGGGATCGGATCGGGGAACTCAAAGGCGACTCACTGCATCCTTTTCAGCCTAACACAACAGCAAGCTGAAATTGCCAAAATCATTTGGAGAAGAAGAAGTTTGGGAAACCATTTTGAGCTGTTCTGAAGGTCTATAAATTGTGTAGAAAATGAGAAGTTCTTGTAGTCGGACTTTTGTCAGATTTTTCGGTTCAAGTCGGACATTTTTCGGATTTCGGACAACCGCGGTGTTGGAAAAATAGTCGGATTTTCTGTGGTCGGGTGTCGGAATTTTCAGGATTTTCAAAAAGACGGAACAGAAATCTAGTAGGAACAAAGTGGAAGCACTGACCTTAGTAGTCATGAAGTGTTGTTAATCCGATTACTTACGTAATCATTTGCGCTGATTCACGAAAATTCAGAAGGGGGGGGGGGCCAGGATTTTTAATGAAGACAAAGAAAAATGCAGGACCCAGAGATCCACCCTGCTTGTAACAACACACTACTGGGTTGACATTGGGAGCTTGGTAGTAAAAAATTGGTTTTAATCCAGTTGCTTACTTAATTTTTTTTTACTTACTTAATTTACTTTACTTGATCTATTTACTTATTTAACTACTCACTTAATCTTTGGTAAATTTGGGGCAATTTAAATTATTGATCTACAACTACAAATAGGCAGGGGCATTGTTTGGGGGTGGCAGTTGCCCCCCCCCCCCATAATGTGGAGAAAAAATATTATACATCCCATGCCATTTGACTATCCAGATATGGACCCCTCTTGCCCCCCCCCCCCTCAATAAAAATGCTGGAGATTTGCCCCTGCAAACAGGGTGAACATACTCCTTGATGCCTTATTTAGGCTCTGTCTGAATATAATAATCACTTTGATTGGAAATTCAATTTTAAGCCCTTTACAGAACCTCAAAGGTATACCTTTTAATTAAAACAAACTTTAAAAAAAAAAAAAAAGTAAAAGTCATATTAAAATTAAGATCAGAAGAAATGAAAACTTACAATAACTCAAAACAACCAGAAATCATAGGCATCACAATAGCCTGTCTAAGTAAAAAACAATGTTGACACAATGTATTATTTATTTTATTTTTGTTTAGACCAAGGCACTTGTACTGAAAGAGTTGTCATAGAAGCTTCAAAAAGGGCTCAGTTGATTGAAAATTCAAAGGGCTTGTGCCTTTTTTAATAGTCTCCTCAAAGTGATTTGAGGAAAACTAGTAGGCCTACCCCTCTGACACCCACAATTTCCCCAAACACATCCCATAAAAATTTTGAGATAGCCATTTTTTTTACATAGTTAAAAGGTCTGGAAATTTTGCCTTTGAGGATGACACTCCCCCCACAGCCCTCAGGACAAGAGTTGTAAGTTATGTCCTGGGGGCATATAAGTTTTATAGAAACTTCAAAAAGGGCTCATTCAGTTGGAAATTGAAAGGAATAATGCCATTTTTAATATTCAAAAGTGATTGGAGGGCAACTAACCCCCCTCTCACGCTCACTAGTTCCCCAAACACATCCAATCAAAATTTTGAGATAGCCATTTTGTTTGATGTAGTTGAAAAGTCTGGAAATTATGTATTTGAGGATGACACTCCCCCCACAGCCCTCAGGTCAAGGGTTATGAGTTTGCCCTGGGGGCATATAAGTTTTTTTTTTTATAGAAGGCATTGTCATAGAAACTTCAAAAAGGGCTCATTTGATTGGAAATTGAAAGGACTAGTGGCCTTTTTAATAGTCAAAAGTGATTGGAGGGTAACTAACCTTCCTCTTGTGCCCACCATTTCCCAAACACATCCAATCAGAATTTTGAGATAGCAATTTTGTTTGAAGTAGTTGAAAGTTCTGGAAATTAGGTCTTAGAGGATGACAAAAAGAGCTAGTGCCCTTTTTAATAGTCAGAAGGGATTAGAGGACAACTAACCCCCCTCTCATGTGCACCATTTCCCCAAACACATCCAATCAAAATTTTGAGATAGTCATTTTTTTCAACATAGTTAGAAGGTCTGGAAATTAGGTCTTTGAGGATGACACGCCCCCCCCGTCCCTCCCTCTCGCCTCAGGGCAAGGGTGGTAAGTTATTCCTTGAGGCCATATAAGGTTGTTTTTTTTTATAGAAAGTGCTGTCATAGAAACTTCAAAAATGGCTCATTAGATTAGAAATTGAAAGGACTAGTGCTCTTTTTAACAGTCAAAAGTTATTGGAAGGTAACTAACCCCCCCTCATGCCAAATGGCTATCATTTTGAGATAGCCATTTTGTTCAACATAGTAGAGGGTCCAGTTTGTCATCTTCAAACACATATTTACTTTATAATACATATAATCATCATAATTACCAATTACCAAAACACATCATTACTATATATGGTTTTTATAGAAAGTTTTGTTGTAGAAACTTCAGAAAGGGTGCATTCAATTGGGAATTGAGAGGACTACTGCCCTTATTAATAGTCAAAAGTGATCAGGGGCAAATGCCCCCCCCCCCCACGCACCCATCACTTCCCCAAATACTTCCAATCAAAATTTTGATATAGCCATTTTTTAATGTAGTTGATAGGTCCAGAAATTATGTTTTTGAGTATGACCCCCCCCCCCACACAGCCCTCAGGGTTAAGGTTGTAAGTTATACCCTGGGGGTATATAAGTTTTTTTTTATATAAACCATTGTTGTAAAAACTTCAAAAAAAGTTCATTATTGCCTATTGGAAATTAAGAGGGCTATTGCCATTTTTAATAGTCAAAAGTAACTGGAGGGAGAATCCCCCCCCTCCAACGCCTATCATTTCCCCAAACACCTCTGCTCAACATTTTGATATGGCCATTTTGTTCAATGTAGTTGTAAGGTCTGAAAATTATGTCTTTGAGGATGACACCCTAACCCTCAGGGCAAGGGTTGCAAGTTATGCCCTGGGAGAATATAAGGTTTTATAGAAAACATGGTCATATAAACCTCAGAGGGACCTCATTGGATTTGTAATCAGACACTCTAGTGCTCTTTTTAAGATCCAAAGTGATCAGAGGGCAGCTATGCCTCTCATCATCTCTCATATCCCATGCCCATCATATCCCATAACAAATATCCAAGCAAAGTTTTGAGACATCAATTTTTTTAGCATTGTTAAAAGGTTCAGTTGCACAACAATGGTTGTAGTAGCATTAGTAGCAGTATGCAAATAGCACCTTTTTTCAACATCCCCTTCAACACATAATGAAATTTTTAGCTTAATACTATCAACTGGTACTAAAGCATTGCTGATATGTCCTCTTGACAACCTATATGGGCATACTGTGTTTTGATTTATTTCAATTCAGTTACAATATTGCCCAACATTTTACCTTAATACCCTTAGGTTCATTAGTTTTAGTAGTAGCAGTAGAAGTACAGTCAATAGGAGTAGTCTTAGTTTTAGTAGCAGTAGTAGTAGTAGCAGTAATAGTAATAGTAGCAGTAGTTTTAGGAGTAGAAGCATTAGTATTATGATATAAATGTTGTCTTTTAGTTAGTTCAACATCCCAGAACAAGCATTGCAAGAGTTAATTTCACACACAAAACTTTTCCTAAGATATTGCTGATATGCCCTTTGACAACCTGCATATGGATGGCAGGTTTTCATCCATACAACAGAAATATTCTCTGAAAATTTCACTTTCATACCTTCATGGGTTGTGGATCTTGAGCTAGCCAGATGACACTGTATGTATTCATTTAATGCTGCTTCTATGGTTACTGCAACTAATAACACTCATTGCATTAAGTTGAAACTTTATAGAACATTTAGGAGTTTCAATGAAATGAAAAACCTATATGCATGCACGTATTAAAAGGGGATATAAGCACTATATGGCATATAAGGACATAGGCAGTGATGCTCTATCATAGCTAGTATTATCATTGCTATTTTATAGGAGCTAATTTGATTGAAAATTCCCTCCTCTTTAGATCATAATTTTCCAGACATTTCCAATCAAAGTTTTAAGACAACCATTTTGTTTAGCATAGCTGAATGGTCTAATAACTAAATCTTCAGGGTTATTGGGTTGGTAAACCCCCCCCCCCCCCATAGTTATGTAATTTACCCATTATGCTTAAAAACTAAATGTTGCTTTAAAATTAAATCGAAACGCCCTGTTTGTATGCTGGTTGCCAATAAGATATCTCAGCAATATACCAAGAACAACTAAGGGCATTAAGTTTAAATTTTTGGGGCTACTTCTATTACTACTTTTGCTCTTAAAACTGTATTACATCAAAAGAGTGCAAGTGTATCCAGGCTGTGAAAGAGTATAAATATATTTTTTGGGGGAATGGTATTGACTTTTATTTATCAGGTCAACTAGAGGATGTATATGACTAAATTAAACACTACTTTTGTGTCATGATTTTCAAAAGAATTTATGCTGTTAAAAATTGCTTAAAAAGTTTCTCCAGCATATAAATAGCAGGCCAAACTATAAATTCTTAAAGGAAAACCTGAAAGATTCAAACTATTATTCTCTTTTTTCCCCTGAAAAAGACTATGTCAATATAAAAAGAACAGAAATTAATTAAAAAACTTTTGCACAAAATAAGTTTTTTTTTAAGTAAAGGACTCCCTTAATCCAAAATTGAACAAAAATAGAATCAAATAATCTACCAAGCATACAACTACCACAAATTAGCATCAATAAATAGATGAAACCCAAAACGAACAGAAATTAAAACAATAAAAAATACTGAAAAAAATTCTTTTAAATGTTTTTACTTTTATAACTTTAAGAAATCAAAAATTAATGAAGGTTTTGAGAAATATATATCAGCATACGTAGGCCTATATTAAACTGACAATGCACATTTCTTTCAGTAAATTCATTTGAAATTTTTTCAGTAAAGTACAAATTATATTCTGGCTTTGAGAAAGCATAGGGGTTTTGAACCCTACTCTTGTTAATTTCTGCTCGTTTTGAGTTTTACTCTGTTATTTATTTTAATTTCTGTTAATTTGGGTTTCATTTTATTTACTGATACTGTTTTGTTGTAGTTGTATGCTTGGTAGATTATTTGATTCTATTTTTGTCCATTTTTGGTTTAATGGAGTTTTTTCCTTTTTTTGAGACACTTATTCTGTGGAAAAAGTTTTTTTTAAATTAATTACTATTAAAGAATAAATGAAGCACAAAATAAATAGAAATTAAATAAGCAATCATAGAAAATAAACATACAACAAGTACTAGTATAAATGAATAAATAAATCTTTAAAAAGTAAAACTTAAATTGAATGTGCAAATCAAGCTTAAAACAAACAAAAATCACTTCAAACAAGAGTTTGGATACTGCCTCCTTGCCTAACTGTAAAAGTCTAAAACCTTTTCTCAAAACAAGGGCCAGGGGCCAGTTCTCATAATTTTTGGAATGAAATATCATTAATAGATTTTTTATGGGGGAGGGGGTTAGGACATGGAGGGTGGACCAGCCCCCATGATTTTTGGAATAAAATATCATTAATAAGTTGTTTTTTTTGTGATGCGGGGGTTGGCTGGCCATGGAGTTTTTTATAAGTTTTTTTTTGGGGGGGATGGGGGGGCGTTAGGCCATTGAGGGAGGGACAGCGGTCAGGTCCCATGATTTTTGGAATAAAATATCGTTAATAAGTTTGTTTTTTCTTGGGGGGGGGGCATGGAGGGAGTGTCAGCTCCCTTTATTTTGGAATAAAATATTGGAAATAATTTTTTTTCTGGAGGGAGGGGTTTAGTTCCCATGATTTTTGGAATTAAATATTGTTAATAAGTTTTTTTTGTTGGGGGCATGGAGGGAGGGCCAGGGGTCAGCTCCCATGATGTTTGGAGTAAAATATTTTTAATTTGTTTTTATTTGTACAGGGGTAGGGCAGCAGAGGGAGGACAGGGGTCAGCTCCCATGATTTATCGCTGATAATTTTTTGGGGGAGGGGGATTGGGCCATTGAGAGTCAGGGGTCAGCTCTCATAAGTTTTGAAATAAAAAATTGTTGATAAGTTTTTTGTGAGGGGGGGGGGGTTCGGGGGTTGGGCCATGAAGGGCGACGGGCAAGTTCCCATAATTTTTGGAATAAAGCATTGTTACTAGTATTTTTGTGGGGGGAGGGGGAGTCAGGCCATGTAGGGAGGGCCAGCGGTCAGTTCCCATGATCTTTGGAATAAAATATTGTTAATAAGTTTTTTTTGGAGGGGGGGAGGAGGATCAGGTCATGGAGGGTGGGTCAGGGGCCAGCTCCCTTAAGGTTTGGAGTAAAATATCATTAATAAGGTTGTATTTTTTAGTGGAGGTGGGTGTTGGGCTTATCTGATCTTTGAACTTTTTAAAAACCCTTGCATCCAAACCTTACATGCCCCCAGGGCATAACTTACAACACTTACAATTAAAAAGCGAAGTATTAAAAAGGAATCAAGTAGCCTAGTGTGTTCATATTGTCTTTGGAATCACCATACAATGCCAATTCTTTTGATGTATAAATTGTTATCAAAACTCCTTTTTTTAGAGTTTGGTTTACTATTGGGGTTCCTTCCTACTTGCAGGTTGTTAACACAAATTGTTCATTAAAAGTTATGGCTGTTTTTGCGTTTTTGGTGAATTTTGTTTTGGGAAAAATGGATCAGACAAAGAAAAAGAATAAGGACTAAAGAATCTTCATTAAACATTGCGTAACAAATTAAATTAAGGGCTCCAGCATATTTGAAACATCGAATTTGACATTGTCATGAATACTTGTCAAATCACCATCAGAAAAGCTGGTGAGTATATAGTCATATTGACTGAAGCATGGCATGCAATTATCTGGACGTTTGGTTATTAAACATCTGCCAGCTAAGTTTGTTTCAAGGGTGTAAAGTTTTGATCAAAAGCAGAGTTGCGTGAGCATCATTCAAGACCTGTTGAATGACGTCATGGTTGGGCATGTCCGTTCAAAAGGGTCATAACTGGTGACAAAATAAGGGTATATGGCTATGACATCAAAACCAAAGTGTCATCCTCTTAATGGATGCATCCAGAAGAATCAAGGCCAAAAATTGACTGCAATGCTGGAAGAGGTCAAGGCAATAGTGATAGGCTACATAACAATTCCTTTGAATATCTAAAATAGTGGTGAAATAAGTGTATAATGTCTGAGGGGGATAACTTTAAAGGAGATAGAATAGTTGTTACTGGATAAATTAATATTTTCCCAGGAAGATAAAAATTAATGTTTTTGTTTAAACAAACCTCTAAGGTACGTTGGAAAGTTTGGACCTAAAAATGCACTTTTTGAGGCTTTGGAAATTCAAGCTTTCTTATAATAATAGTCATTGACAGGTACTTTAAAATTACTGGGCTTTACTTGTTTGGAATCAGAGGCAACACTATAGCGTTGCCTATTGCAAAGGCCATACCTCTCCAATGTTTTATTATTTATTTATTTATTATTTTTTTTCCCCCAGAGACACTTCATATAGAAGAGGTCGTCGTAAAAACTTCACACAGGGCTCAGTCGACGTGCAATTAGGAGCTCTAGTGCCCTCTTTAAGGGTCAAAAGTGATTGAAAGGCTACGAACACTCCTTCCACGCCCACAATTTCCCCAAACTAACCCGACCCAAAGTTTGAAATAACCATTTTGTTCTATATTGTTGACTTTCATATAGAAATTATGTTTTGAGGAGAACACTCCCCCACAGCCCTCTGGGCAAGGGTTGTGAGGTATGCCCTGGGGGCATATAAGGTTTTTATTGAAATGTTTGTCGTAGAAATTTGAAAAAGGGCTTATTCGATTGAAAATTTAATGGGCTAGTGCCCCTTTTAATAGTCGGATGTGATTGGAGGGCAACTAACCCCCCTCTCACGCCCACCTTTTCCCCAAACACATCCAATCAATATTTTGAAATAGCTATTTTGTTCAGTGTGGTTGAAAATTCTGGAAATTAGGTCTTTGAGGATGACCCCCCCCCCCCCCCCTCACAGACCTCGGGGCAAGGGTTGTAAGTTATGCCCTGGGGGCATATAAGGTTTTTATAGATTAATTAAAAACTTTTTCCACAAAATAAGTTTTTCAAAGAAAAGTAAAGAACTCCATTAAACAAAAAATGAGCAAAAATAAAATCAAATAATCTACCAAGCGTGAAACTACAACAAATCTGCATCAATAAATAAATGAAACCCAAAACAAACAGAAATTACAATAAATAACCGAGTCAAACTCCAAACGAGCAGAAATTAGCATAAGTTGGGCTCAAGACCCCTATGCCTTCCCAAGGCCAGAACATAATTTGCACTTTACCGAAAAAAATATAAATGTTTTTACTTTTATAACTTTAATAAATCAAATAATATTACGATTTTGATTACTAAATATCAGTATATGTATATTAAACTGACAATGCAGATTCATTTGTATTTTTTTCCAGTAAAGTTCAAATTATGTTTTGGTCTTGGGAAGGCATAGGGGTTTTGAGTCCAACTTATGTTAATTTTTGCTCGTTTTGAGTTTGACTCAGTTATTTATTGTAATTTCTGTTCGTTTCGTGTTTCATTTATTTATCGATGGTGATTTGTGGCAGTTTCACGCTTGGTAGATTATTTGATTTTATTTTTTCTCATTTTTTGTTTAGTGGAGTTCTTTACTTTTCTTTGAAAAACTTATTTTGTGGAAAAAGTTTTTTTTAATTAATTTCTGCTCGTTTTATATTGACATAGTCTTTTCAGAGAAAAAGAAAATAATATTTTTAATCTTTTTGTTTTTTTAAAGATTTATAGTTTGGCCTGCTATTTGTATGCTGGAGAAAAATTTTCAGCAATTTTTAACAATATGTGCCTTTTTAAAAATTTGTACAAACATATTAGCGTTCAATTTACATTCAAGATACGTCTGACTACTCTGAAATGGACAATCTACTACTAACCGCAAAAAATTCTGTAGACTGACTTTAGTATCCTGAGATCAATTACACTATTTTGATATTGCTAGATTTTAAGAGCAAAAGCAACACCAAACGTTTGAAAATAAGTTCCTCAGTCGTTCTTGGGATACTGCTGAGATGCTTTATCGAGAATTAGTATTAACACAGTGCATTTTGATTTAATCTTATGGCAAAATTTAGTTTTTAAACATAAAGGCAAATGGGAGGGGGGGCGTGGGAGGGGGATTAGTTTCCCCCCGATCACTTTCGACTATTAAAAAGGGCATCAACCCTTTCTATTTTCAATCGAATGAGCCCTTTTCGAAGTTCCTACAACAACTCCTTCGATACAAAGTGCCCTGGTCTAAACAATAACAACAACAAAAAATAATAAATTATATCCACAGCCATCTTTATTATAAAAGTTTCAAACCTTCCAATCACTTTTGACTATTAAAAAGGGCACTAAGCCTTTCGATTTCCAATCGAATGCGCCGTTTTTGAGTTTCTGCGACAACACTTCCTATAAACACCTTATATGCCCCCAGGGCATAAATTACAACTCTTACCCTAAGGGCTGTGAGGGTGGTTGTCATCCTCTAAGACCTAATTTCCAGAACTTTCAACTACATTAAACAAAATGGCTATCTAAAAATTTTGAGAGAAGGGCGTTAGTCTTTCTCCAATCACTTTCAACTATTAAAAAAGGCACTAGCCCTTTCAATTTCCAATCAAATGAACCCTTTTTAAGTTTTTACGACAATGCTTTCAATTAAAGACTTATATGCCCCCAGGGGATAACTTACAACCCTCGCCCTGAGAGCTGGAGTGCGGGGGTTGTCATTATCACAGACCTAATTTCCAGAACTTTCTGCTATGTTGAACAAAATGGTAATCTGAAGATTTCAATTAGATTTGTTTGGGGGAATAGTGGGCATAAGAGAGGGGTTAGTTGCCATTCAATCACTTTCGACTATTAAAAACGGCACTATCCCTCTCAATTTCCAATTGAATGAGCCCCTTTGAAATTTTTATGACAACTCTATCATTGAAAACCTTATATTCCCCAGGGCATAACTTACAGCCTTCGCCCTGGGGACTCTGGGGGGGTTTTCATCCTTAAATACATAATTTCCAGAACTTTCAACTACGTTGAACAAAATGGCTGTCTCTATACTTTGGTTGACTATTTTTTGAGAAATGGCGGGCATGAGAGAGGGGGGGTTAATTACTCTCCACTCACTTTCGCCTTTTAAAAAGGGCAATTTCAATTTCCAATCAAATGAGCCCTTTTTGAAATTTCTAAAACAACTTTCTATATAAACCTTATATGCCTCCAGGGCATAACTTACAACCCTTGCATTGAAAGCTCTTATGGGGTTATCATCCTAAAAGACCTAATTTCCAGAACTTCCGAATACGTTGAACAAAATGGATATCTCAAAATTTTGATTGTATGTGTTTGGGAAAATGGTGGGCATGAGAATGGGGTTAGTTGCTCTTCAATCACTTTTGACTATTAAAAAGGCACTAGCCCTTTCAATTTTCAATTTAATGAGCCCTTTTGGATGTTTTTACAACATCACTTTCACTAAAAACCTTACATACTCCCAGGGCATAACTTATAATCCTTCCCCGAGAGTTGTGGGGGCGATGGGTTGTCATCCTTAAAGACCTAATTTCCAAAACTTTCAACTGCGTTGAATAAAATGGCTATCTAAAAATTTTGATGGATATGTTTGGGGAAAAGTTGGGTGTGAGAGGGGAGTTAGTTGCCCTTAAATCACTTTTGACTATTAAAAAGGGCACTAGCCCTTTGAATTTCCAATCAAATGAGCCCTTTTTCAAGTTTCTACGACAAAGATTTCGACAAAAACCTTATATGCCCCCAGAGCATAACTTATAACCCTTGCTCTGAAGAATGTGGGGGGCGTGTTCTGCACAAAGGTATAATTATCTGAACTTTAAACTGCGTGGAACAAAATGGCTATCTAAAAATTTTGATTGGATATGTTTGGGAAAACGGTGGGTGTGGAATGGGTGTTAGTTGCCTTCCAATCACTTTTGACTATTAAAAAGGGCACTAGCCATTTCAATTTCGAATCGAATGAGCCCTTTTTGAAGTTTCTACGACGACACGCTCAGTAAAAACCTTGTATGCCCCCAGGGCATAACTTACGATTCGTGCCTGGTAACTGTGGGGGAATGTCCTCCTCAAAAACATTATTTCTCTCAGGAAATCCACAACACGGAACAAAATGGCTACCAAAAAATTTTTAGCGGATGTGTTTGGGAGAAAGGAGAGCGAGAGAGGGGGGCGTGCCAGTCCAAGATCAATTTGGGATACAGCATGGAGTCCTGGCCTATCTAATTTGCAATTAAATGAGCCCTTTTTCAAGTTTTTACGACAAAATTTCAATAAAAACTTATATACCCCCAGGGCATAACTTATAACCCTTGCTCTGAAGACTGTGAAGGGAGTGTCCTGCTCAAAGGTATAATTTTCTGAACTTTAACTGTATGGAACAAAATGGCTATTTCAAAATTTATATTGGATGTGTTTGGGGAAATGGTGGGCGTGGAAGGGGTGTTAGTTGCCTTCCAATTGCTTTCTACTATTAAAAAGGGAACAAGCCATTTCAATTTCCAATCAAATGAGCCATTTTTGAACTTTCTACGACAACACGTTCTATGAAAACTTTATATACCCCCAGGGCATAACTTACAAACCTTGTCCTGATGGCTGTGAGGGCTCAAAGACCTAATTTCCAGAACTTTAAACTACGTTGAACAAAATGGCTATCTCAAAATTTTGATTGGATGTGTTTGGGGAAAAGGTAGGCGTGAGAGGGGGTTAGTTGCTGTCCAATCACTTTCGACTATTAATGAGGGCAGTAGCCCTTTGAATATCCAATCGAATGAGCCTTTTTTGAAGTTTCTATGACAACGCCTTCTATAAAAACCTTATATGCCCCCAGGGCATAGCTTACAACCCTTGCCCCAGGGGTTGTGGAGGAGTGTCCACCTCAAAAACATATTTTCTATGTGGAAATCAACTCTATGCTGAACAAAATGGCTATCTCAAAATTTTGATTGGATGTGTTTGGGGGAATGATGGGCGTGGGAGGGGGCTAGTTGCCCTCCAATCACTTTCGACTATTAAAAAGGGCACTAGCCCTTTGAATTTCCAATCGAATGAGCCTTTCTTGAAGTTTCTACGACAACACCTTCTATAAAAACCTTATATACCCCCAGGGCATAACTTAAAACCCATGCCCCGAGTGTTGTAGGGGAGTGTCCTCCTCAAAAACTGATTTTGTATCGGGAAATCAACTACGCTGAACAAAATGGCTATCTCAAAATTTTGATTGGATGTGTTGGGGGGAATGCGGGGCGGGGGGGGGGGGTAGTGGCCCTCCAATAATTTTTGATATTTAAAAAGGGCACTAGACCTTTGAATTTCCAATCGAATGAGCCTTTTTTGCAGTTTCTTCAATGACGTCTTCTATAAAAACCTTATATGCCCCCAGGGTATAAATTAAAACCCTTGCCCCGAAGGTTGTGGGGGAGTGTCCTCCACAAAAACATATTGTCTACATGGAAAGCAACTCTAATGATCCGAATTGCTCAACACACCACTTGGATGGGGGGTGTTGAGAGGACTCATGGGCGTGGGGGGGGGCTATTTGTGCTTCATTCATGTTTTACTATTAAAAAGGGCACTAGCCTTTTGAATTTTAAATCGACTGAGCCTTTTTTTGAAGTTTCTACGATGACGCCTTCTATAAAAACCTTATATGCCCCCAGGGCATAATTTAAAACCCTTGCCCCGAGGGCTGTGGGGGAGTTTTCCTCCTCAAAAAGATATTTTCTATCTGGAAATGAACTACGCTGAACAAAATGGCTCTCAAAATTTTGATTGGATGTATTTGGGGGAATTATGGGCGTGGAGGGGCTAGTTGCCCTCCAATCACTTTCGAATATTAAAAAGAATACTAGCCACTTCAATTTCCAATCGAATGAGCCCTTTTCGAACTTCCTACGACAACTCTTTCCATACGAAGTGCCCGGGTATGGAGAAAAACAAAAAAAAAAAAACACATTGTTCCCACATCGTTCTTTACTTAGGCAGCGCTAGCGCGCTGCTTATGAAAAGTGTTGTTGTAGAAACTTCAAAAGGGGCTCATTTGATTGGAAATTTAAATGGCTAGTGCCCTTTTTAATAGTCAAAAGTGATTGGAAGGCAATTAACACCCCTTCCACGCCCACCATTTCCCCATTTTGTTCAACGTTGTTGGAAGTACTGGAAATTATGTCTTTGAGCATGACACTCCCCCAACGGTCTTCAGGGCAAGGGTTATAAGTTATGCCCTGGGGGCATATATGGTTCTTATGGAAGGTTTGCTCGTATAAACTTTAGAAAGGACTCATTTGATTGGAAATTGAAAGTTCTAGTTCACTTTTTAAGAGTCAAAAAAGATTGTAGGGCACCTCCCCCACGCCTGTTTTTTCCCAAATGCATCCAACAAAAATTTTGAGATAGCCATTAAGTCAAAAATTGTTCAAAAGTTAGATAACAAAACTCGGGTGTCGACACAAAATTTTGAGATAGCTATTTTGTTAAAAATAGTTCAAAGGTCATATAAAAAAAACTCTGGTGTCGACACAACCCCCAGGGCCTGGAGGCAGGTGTTCTGAGTTACGCCTTGGGACTCATATATGGTTCTTATATAAGGGATGCTCGTATAAACTTCAAAGAGGGCTCATTTGATTGGAAAATGAAAGTTCTAGTTCACTTTTTAAGAGTCAAAAGAGATTTTAGGGTACCTAGCCCCCCTCCGAACCTTTTTTTCAAACCCATCTGATAAGAACTTTGAAATACCATAGCAATTTTTTAAAAAATAGTTCAAAGACCATAGGAAGGAAACTCCGGGGTTGACAAAACCCACAAAGGTCTAAGAATTGGCATCGTAAGTTGTATCCTGGTGGAACATATAGGCCTTATGGTAAGGATGCTTGTATAAACTTCGGATAGGGCTTACTTGAGTGAAGATTGGAAGTCATAGGTCAGTTTTTGAGAGTCAAAAGAGATTGGAGGGCAACTATAACCCCCCCCCCCCGCCCATCTTTCACCGAATGCATCCAAGAATAATTTTGAGATAGCCTTTAGGTTAAAAACTGTTCAAAAGTTAGATAACAAAATCTTGGGTGTTGACACAACCCCCCAGGACCCGGGGGCAAACGTTGTAAATTATGCCCTGGGGCATATATGGCTCTTATATAAGGGATACTCGTATAAACTTCAGAGAGGGCTCATTTGATTTGAAATTGAAAGTTCGAGTTCACTTTTTAATAGTCAAAAGATATCCGAGGGCAACTAGCCTCCCCCCCCCCCAGCCTTCTTTTTCCCCACCCATCTGATGACAATTTTGAGGTAGACATTTTGTTAAAAAAAATTGTTCAAAGCTCGGATAAAAAAAACTCCGATGTCCATACAACCCCCCAGGGCCCAGAAAAAAGGCGTTCTAAGTTACGCCCTAAGGGCGTGTATGGTTCTTATGAAAGGGGTGCTCGTATAAACTTCATAGAGGGCTCATTTGATTCCTAAATAAAAGCTCCAGTTCACTTTTTAAGAGTCAAGAGATTTAAGTGTAACTAGTACCCTCCCTACGCCCTTATTTTCACCTAACCCATCCGCTACAGATTTTTAGATAGGCAGTTTTTTGAAAATTTCTCATAAATTATAAAACAAAAGCTCCGGTGTAAACACACCCCCCCCCCCCCCCAGGGCCCGGGGGGTAGGCGTTGTAAGTGTTGTCCTGAGGACGTATATGGTCCTCGTGAAAGGGATGCTTGTATAAGCTTCAGAGAGGGCTAATTTGATTGGAAATTGAAAGTTCTAGTTCACTTTGTAAGAGTCAAAAGATATCCAAGAGCAACTACCCCCCCCCCCCCCCCACACACACACACCCTTTTTCCCCAAGCCTACCCGATAAAATTTTTAAAATATCCATTTGATCAAAAATAAATCAAAGGTCAGACAGGAAAAACTCCTGTGTCGACGCAACCCCTCATGGCCCGGAAGCAGGCGTTATAAGTAATGCCCTAGGGGCATATATCTTTTTTATAGAAGGGAAGCTTGTATAAGATTCGGAGAGGATTCTATTGATTGGAAATTGAAAGTTCTCGTTCACTTTTTAAGAGTCAAAAGAGATTGGAGGGCAACTAGCCCCCCTCCCCTTTCCACGCACTGAATGCATCAGATAAAAATTTTGAGATATACATTTTGTTAAAAATGGTTCAAAGTTCAGATAACAAAAACTCCGGTGTCGACAAAGCCCCACAGGGCTCAAGGGTAGACGTTGTAAGTTATGCCCTGGGAACATATATGGTTGTTATGGAAGGGATGCTTGTATAAACTTAATAGAGGAAACTGAAAGTTGTAATTCACTTTTTAAGAGTAAAAAGTGATTGGAGGGCAGCTATTCTCCCCCCACACTCCATTTTTTTTTCCCAGACGCACTTCATATAGAAGGGGTCGTATAAACTTCAAAGGGGGTTCATTTCAAAGGGTCAAACTTTTTCCACTTTGATATTATTACTTTGATACCAGTTTTGATACTTTGATGAAGATTTGATTTTTTTTTTCCAAAGTTTGATTTTGAAATAAGGAATTTTTAAAAACTTGAAACTTTTTGCAATAAAAAACGAACAAAAATTAATAAAAAAAAAACTTTCCAAAAAATAAGTTTTTAATAGAAACGTAAAGGCACTTTTAAACGTAAGATCAGCATATACAAATACATTTTAAAATTCAAGCTAAAAATAACCATATATTACTATTAAAGAATAAATGAAATGCAAAATGAACAGAAATTAAATAAATAATCATAGGAAAAAATCATACATCAAGTAATAATATAAATGAATAAATAAATTTTAAGGCGAGTAATGCTTAGATTGAATATGAAAATAAAGCTTAAAACGAAAAATAATATTTTGCTATTGAAGTATAAATGAAACTTAAAACGAACAGAAATAACATAGATAATTAATGTAAACAGACATACAATAGATATTAATGTAAATGAATAAATAAATCTTAAAACGAGTGAAACATAAATTGAATATGCAAATCAAGTTTGAGACAAACGAAAATCACTACAAACAAGAGTTTGGGTATCGCCTCCTTCTTTCACAGTAAAAGTCTAAACCCTACTGCGTCATTGGCACTTTACTGAAAACGATATGCGTCTTGAACAGTCTTGGAAAGTATACACAATATCAAATTGAATATTTGATATAATGATATTAGTTGTTGAAAGTTCCATCAGTTCAAGAATTTATTTTACTCTAATTTTATTTTTATTGTAAATGCTGTAAGAACTGGAAAAGAAAATATTTGTAATATAATTCGTTTTCAGTGAAGCGCCATTGACGCAGTAGGCTTTTAGTTTTATTTACAGTTAAGGAAGGGGGCAGTATCCAAACTCTTGTTTGTAGTGAAACTATATTGGTCTTGGACAACTCTAGAACGAGCTAGTAAGATAAAATGAACATTTGATGTATAATGATATTAATTGCTGAAAGCTCAATAGTTCAAAATTTTGCTATAATTTTAACACATTTGTTTTCAATATTAAGTACAAAAGAAAATATTTGTTAAAAAATTGTTTTTCAGCAAAGCGCCAATGACGCAGTAGGTTTTAGACTTGTACAGTGAGAGAAGGAGGCGATACCCAGACTCTTGTTTGTAGTGATTTTTGTTCGTTTCAAGCGTGATTTGCATATTCAATTTAAGTTTCACTCGTTTTAAGATTTATTTATTCATTTACATTAATATCTATTGTATGTTTGTTTGCATTGATTGTTTATTTAATTTCTGTTCGTTTTAAGTTTCGTTTATACTTCAATAGCAAAATATTTTTTTCCGTTTTAAGCTTGATATTCATATCCAATCTAAGCATTACTCGCTTTAACATATATCTATCCATTTAAATTATTACATGTTGTATGTTTTTTCCTATGATTGTTTATTGAATTTCTGTTCGTTTTGGGTTTCATTTATTCTTTAATAGTAATTTCTGGTCGTTTTGAGTTTTAATTTTAACTGGTACTTGTATATGCTGAGCTTAAGTTTAAAATGGCCTTTAATTTTCTTTGAAAACTTATTTTTCAGATTTTTTTTTTTTTAATTTCAGTGTAAAAACATATTGTAATACATGTACAATGCTTTTGAAATTCTGTTTCGTAAAGTTTATGTGAATATTGATAAGGGTCGTTTTTTTTTTAATATTGTGGTTGGGCACAATAAAAAATAAAAAAAAATTAAATTTATTAAAAAAAATACTGAAACAGCTTGAAGAAACTTCAACTAAAGTAAATGAGAAAGAAACATGGCTAGTATAAAGTTAGGATGTTAGGGTTACAACGTTTATAAAGTTAGGGTTACAACGTTTGTGGATCCCAGGAAAGGATTCATTCACTTCTCATTCCTCTTGGAATTTTCCAGTATGATTATCCATAGTGGGTATCAGTTGATAACTTGTAAATATGAGAAATATGATGCTGGTAATAGTAAACTTGTAGGGCACTGCTTCCCAATTGGGAAACTGTAGATGATTCATTAGGGTGTCTGAAAGATCTTAAGCTGATGATAACAGTTTGTCATTCTTATGGATTCTTTATCTGCCCGATTTCAGTCAAAGAATATGGACTGTGCATTTTCTTACGCTAGGTTGCAATTTCTGTGTAAGGGAGAATGCTGGATGCTGCATTTGAAAAGATCTGCATTAAGTAGGATAACTTTTGTTTTAGCTTATAATGGAGCACATCAAGACCTCTAGATTGAAATGAAGGATTTAAAAATCAGTACAGTTTATTATTGCTTGAGCTCTGACTACATCTCTAAAGCTTGAGGTCTCAAAACTCCTTGGACAGGGGTTCTCTACTGCCGAATTAACCAGAGTATAATGATTTCATTGTAGTTTATTTGTGACTATGTATGTGAAGAAATTTCATGGAAGTCCTAGTTGAATATTAAGTAACTAAATCCTTCACTGTATACCTTTAGGATCATAATCATCAGCAAGGTAATTTCTATTGCTTAACATAAAGTAAGTAAAAAAAAGTAAGTAAGTATGGCAGTACTAGACCCTTAAGGTCCAAACCGGCGGTGCCGATCTCCGTTTCTTGGCCCTCAGCCAGGAAGTACAATGGGGGGCTAGGGGCCAGCCACTCTGTGCTTTCGCACACCCTTCCTGCTTACCTTCCCCAGATTTCTCCAGGTACCCATTTAGAGCTGGGTCGACTCTGGCTAAGCTTACAGAGTCAAGCCACTGACCCGCGTCCCAAACCAAATAACTGGCCACGCCAGGAATCGAACCCGTGCCCCTTGATGATAAGCATGATGCTTAACATAAGGAATCTAATAAAAAGAAGACACTCATTAAACAAGTTTTTAAAAACTGTTAGGGCATTTAATACATGCATGGGCGTAGGCAGCATCTTTTGTAGAGGGGGGCAGCCGCTTCGGTGATGGAGGGGAGAGGGGTCTTACTAATACTTCCCGAGGTCCTTTGAATATAGTTCTTTAGAAACTAGTCATTCTATATTTCGCTAAAACTCGGCCTTTAACATTTTTCATTTCCTGCAACAGGGTAATATACGAGTAAAAGACCCACTATCCAACTTCCAATTTCCAGAAAACATAAACACCACAAAAGCGATTTGACACAAATCACATTATGGTTAGATAACAGCTTCTTCTAAGAATTCAATTCAAAAGTTTACAGTTGGGCAAAATTATATATCAAAATTGGTATAGGGGATACTAGCCCACGTTTAGCCGAAGCAAACAGTTCAATATAAGAACCTATGGGGCTTCTGGTGTATTATAAAAGATCTGACAGATGGCAGTGTATGTTTTTAAAATGTCTGACCTTAATTAATACTTTTACCAAAAATATCAGATTGGATCAGGTTTTAAGGTGATTAACTCTGGAATTTTGTTCAATTTTGTTTGAAAGCCTATGCCTAATTACGAATACTAGAAAACTCGCGTTGTAAACTCACACTGTATTCTCTTATTATTTGCCTGTTTTTGGCAGCTTCCAAGACGTGCCATCCATTTTGCTGTTAGTATTTTTTCATCCTGCGGGATAGCAAACTCCCATGTTCGGCCACAATACCTGGGGTAAATTCCGCATGCCCTACCAAGGTGTCCCAAAGTGATCTATGCTTGTAAAGACTGTGTAAACATCATATTTAGAGGTTGAGGGCAAGGTTAAAACCCAAAACTGTGTTAATTCTGGCGTTATTTAATCCTGTCAGAACAGTAGGTGAACTGAAGTTCCATTTTTTCCTGTTAAATTTCATTCAAGATAAAATGCTTAAAAGTAAAACAGAAGAGTAAAGAAAGAAAGGTGGCTGTGATCCAGAAGAAAATAAAACAGCAATTTTTTCTGTCTTATTCTACAAGAAGTCAGTTGTATTCTCTAGAAGTGCCATGGCTATCCCTAGAGGAACGCTGCAAGACTACATAAAAAAAAGTTAAGAAGCTGAATATCCCTCTAAAAAGTCTGGACCTAACTGCTTTCAACCGTCACAGTGTAGGAGCTTTCTTTAACCACCTGGAGCGAGGCCTATATAAACACATGTTCAGACCACAAAACATTTGAAACAAGATATTTGAAAAAATAGCAACTGAAGAACTTAAAGTCCAGTTTTGAAAAGAGACTGAAGCAAGAAACTTTGCGCTAACTGACGAGATGGATATTGTCTTAAAGACAGAAGTTAAAATAAGACTACCACCACTGACAGGTAGAACACCAAAATTAGTGGAGTGTCTTACTTTTGGTGTTGATCAGTCAATGTATAATTAGAAATTAATACTCTTAGTTTTTTTTTAAGCCTTAATGAAATTCATTTTGTAGTTTTTTATGCTGACCATATTCTTTCGTAATTTTATAGCCGAAAAACAAGCTTCAATGTTCCCCTGGTCACTTTTCTTTTTCTTTTGTCCGGTGGCCAAACATAAGCCAGAGACGGCCGAATCAGTGCCAGGGTGGCCCAGGTTTGGCATTCTTGACCACCTGGATAGAGAGGCATCCAGGGGGAAAAATGGCGGAGTATTTCTAATTGTCTTTTTCAAGGATGGTATTGAATGAGTTACTTTTGCTTTGGCATGCTCAGCAACTTCTTATCGCTTGAATCAACTCATAGAGAATTAAACAAGTCAAAATCAGCCGATCGTGGGCCGGTCTCCTATCTATATATCGGGCTAAAAATCAATGTTAAAGATCGAAACGTAAATGTTGATATCGTGTACGATATTTGGAAATTTCTGTCCGTTTCCAGCTTTTATTACCATCTACCAAGTAACATCCAACAAAAAATTCCAACATACGAAAAGTTCTCGTTAATGTCTAGCGTAAATTTGAAGTTCTAGGGGGGGGGGCAGCTGCCCTCCCCTGCCCCCCCCTTCCCTACGCCCATGAATACATGGTTTGTTGTCTGTAGTTATGTAGGAATTGCAGATAGATTGCTTAGAAGAAGAGGAAACAAATCAAATTGAGGATGGAGATACACACATTTTACACATTATTAATGGAGCCATCAATATAAACATGCAGGCTATATGATTGGAATATTCATTGTTCATGTAAAATTAAAAAAAAAACTATGACTTTTTGAATTTAGTAGGATTGGCTCTTTCAGAGCATACCAATATTACACATAGTTGGTGCCATATCCCATGATAGGGAGCCCACTAAGATAAATTGCCGTTAAAGTAGGGATTTGTTAAGGCTTAGTTAAGATTAGTAAAAATTAAGGAAAAAGATTTTCAACATAACAAAAATGATAACAAAAAAACAAAGATAATCAAAGCCATTGAAAGAAAGAAGAATAGGCTATGTTACAATGCAAATATCTCAGTCGGGACTGAGAATAAAAAAAAAACTGAGAATAAAAACTGAGAACTGGGAATAAAAAACTCATGATTAGCTAGGGCGGTCTCAGGAATCATTAAAGAACTTTTGAAGAAAACATTTTACCACTGTTGTCTCTATTTCTGTTTTTATTCTTGTATTTTTATTTGTGCTAATTGTGTTTTTGTTCATTTACTGATATTATTTTTTCTTTTGTAGATTTAAAAGAGAATTACTCTTGACGTTTCTCAGATAAAAAAAAAGAAATGTCTTCAAAGAGTTCACAAGATATCAGTAGTCTTACAGTAAGTAATTTTAGCCATCATTTAAAAGTAACCAAGTGACACTGGTCCTGGGGAAATTTTCCTTGTTGGAAATTGTTGTTTTCTTTTTTGTGATATGTCCCTCTACAAGGCTCTATGGCTGGTAATGCAAGGATAATAAAGACCAAAATTAGAGGAAAAGGAAAAAAAAACGTAACAGAGCAGAACAAAACAATGCACATACTAAAAAAAAAATGACGAGAAGTTGCTCCCCATTGACTATCCGCCTAAAATTAAGCTAATGCTAAGTGCCCTGCACCAAAAAAAATACATATACACAATTTCAACTTAGAACAGAGACATCAACTACATAGGGGCAATAAAAAAATAAAATAAAACATGTTCAGAAATCATAAATGTTTTTACAAATTTCTACAATTCTTCTGAAGGTACCAAACAAGTGGCGCTTTTTAGATAAATTCCAGACAGCATGAGAAGCAGTCAAAGGATTGGAGTCTGATATGACTAAGGGATTTAATGCAATTCGAATGAGAGAGAGAGAAAATTCATTTTTATTAAATATCAATATTCACAAAAAAAACATATAAAACAGACCTAACACGTTAAAATCTATACAGATTTGTTTGTGGCGGGACTCATTATTTTACTCACTCATATATATATTGAAAAAAACTTACTCACATATATAATGGAAAAAATAAATAATAATAACAATGCAATCATACAAATAAATAAGAAATAAACCTCATGGGAACCGCAAACCAATCCTTACAGAAGACAGAATACACCCCCCCCCCCTCAGCCATTCCTATTCATTAAAACATTCTTTAACCTATTTTTAAAAGAGGACAGACTCTCAGCCATCCTAGTGCTTTCCGGTTGACTGTTCTATACCGAAACACCCACATGCCTAAATACAAAAACTAGACCTAGCAGTGTGTCGTCTCTCTTGTACTAGGTCCGCGGAATTCCTTGTATCATAAGAATGGTACACAGAATTCGATGATAAAACATCACAAAAATGATTAGGTGCTAGTTTATTTAAACACTGATACACGAAAAGGCCTGTCTGATATTCCCTCAACAGCCCAACATTTAAAATTTTAAAATGGTGATAACAATCCATTGTACTTTCACAATTTTTAAAAGCACCGAGCAGGCACAGTACTTTATTCAGCACAATTTTTACCCGTTTAAAATTTACAACAAAATTACTAGCCCACACAGAACAACCGTATACAATGTAAGGATGAATAAATGAATTATATAAAATTTTCAAAACTGAAACAGGAAAAACATGTTCAAATCTACGAATCAGCCCTAAGCCCCGCGCAACTTTCACCGATACAGTTTCACTATGTTTTTTCCAATTTAAATTACAATCAATCTGAAAACCAAGATACCTTGTATCAAATATCTGCTTAATCTCTGTACCATTAAAATTGACCAAACCGAAAACATTATCAATAACTCCAGTACGACTAAAAATCATGTAATTAGTTTTACTCACATTCACTGCTAAGCAACTAAGACTAGTAAAAATATGCAGGTCAAGTAGCACTTTATTTGCTTTTGGAACAAGCTCACTCAAAGCCTTTCCAGCAATCGTTATAGCTGTGTCATCCGCAAAGGATGTTATGGCGGCATCAGGGATGTAGAATTGTAATCTGTCAACATAAATTAAATATAAAAGCGGACCTAACACAGAACCTTGCGGTACTCCACATAGTACAGGACGAGGTGAACTGACAATATCCCCCACTACTTCACGTATTGATCTACCATACAAATACGAACGAAACCAATCAATCGACTTTCCTTTTATACCTAAATGTGACATTCTATCTAACAACAGCTCAAAATCAACAGTATCAAAAGCTTTCTTAAAATCAATAAAAATAGTTAAAGGATTAGAACCACTCTCGAATACATTGTTTAAAACATCAAGAAGGTGGTGCACTGCATGACTATTAGAATGAGATTTTCGGAATCCAAATTGCTACTAGAATTACTAGAATGTTACTAGAATTACGAAAAGGGTGTGCAAAATGGTTAGTAACAAGAGATGGACTAGTTTTGAGGGCTGCAGGAACATCAACGGCGTGCAATAATTGAAGACAAACGAAAGACACCACATGAAAAAATATAGAGTGACTTCAAATTGAGCAATAGATTACTAACAACTACTTGTGTCAAGGATGAGGTTTCTCGTCTTATCAAATAGCTTAGAGAGTGGTAATAAAAGGGAAGAAAAAAATCGACGTTCATATAGTAAGCCAATAAGAGATTTGAAACTAAATTAAACAGTGAAAGAACATTTTTAGAATTGACCCAGAAAAAATGTGCTTGAGCTTTCTAAGCCTTCCAAGATTGTTTGATATCTTCATTTAACTTCATTTTAACTTCTTTAAGACTATATGGAATAGTGTATTTTATTCTACTTACAGCTTTTAGTTCTATCCAGTTAGTATGATTCTCTTCCTTCAAAATTTTTTGATCTCCTATCTCCTAAATTAAATTATTAAACTGCAGGCGATGTTGATTTATTTGAAAGAAATGCAATTATAATCATTGCATTGTAGGAAAATTATAGTAAAGTTAGCAGCTTCAATTAGTTCTGTCAAATAATACTTTTTATTAAAATATGGGTAAGCATGCCTAAGTTTGGGTAAGCATGGGTAAGCATGCCTAAGCATGCCTAAGTTAAAGCATGCCTAAGTTTTCTTTTGTAAGAAGGTGGAGATTCATTCCATGGGATGCAGATTTTCAAAGCACAGAAAATGAATATTTATAAATGTAATTTTTTTTACTATTCCCAGGCTCTTAGGCTATACTAGGCTCTTAGGCTATACTATTTCTAGACTCTTAGGCTATACCCCCTTATGTGTGCAGGTATGTGCAGAGCTATACTCCAAAATTGGAGTATTAGAGAAACAGAAAAGAAATCCTGGTGATTTGGTGAATACCTGGGAACAAGCGAAAGGACAAGGAATCTTAGTGTTTCACATTAAATTCGTCACAGGACCAATGGATATCTTTAGGAGGGATAAATTTAGTCATTAAGGATTATTTACACTTTTGGTGGAATGTGTGATGAAGCTCTTCCCATACCTGGTCATCATAGCATAAACCAGCATGAACTTTGGCACTGATTGTGCTTTCAATTTTGTAAGCCACATTCTCCCTTGATTTTTGAAAGATAGAAGGTTCATAGCGTTTTGGAGCCTTTCTTAGTCTGGGAGTTTTTCGTGTCGTTAAGGCTGAAGTGTGAGCGTGGAGCAAGTGTAAGAATGTCATTTACTCATAGTCAGGGGCGTAGCTCCAGCATTTTTATTGGGAGGGGGCAAGAGGGGTCCACATCCCGAGAGTCAAGGAACATGGGCTATATAATAGCTTTTTTTCTCCATATTATTGGGGCGCAACTGCCCCCATCGCCCCCTCCCCCAAATGACGCCGCTGCTTGTAGTGTGCCTTGTAAGGGTAGTAACATTAGTCTTTTTCAAAGAACTTCCAGCCTTTGAAATCGAAGACTGAAAGACTAAACTATTGAGAAGTGCTCACAAAGTAAACATTAAGATAACAAAGGTTTGAAAAGAAGAAATAAATTTTGATAATGATTTATTGTACAACTTAAAAAACAAATACATAATTAGGAGATGGTTGTAAATAGAAAACTAAAATATTCCTGAGAAAAAGTTAAAAAGATTCTTGGTGCATCACCTTAAATTGGCTAAAATGTTTGTGAAAGGAATTTGATGCCATTCCCATTGAGTATTTTTAAAAACAATGAAAGTTTGCAACAAAAAATAAAAATAAACTATCCATCACACTCAAACCTGTGTTTATTATGTGTTCCTTCTACTCTCCCATCTACTTGCATTCTTAATTCTGCTGATGTTTTGTATCTCGGCTTATGTAGATGGTATTCTTTTGATGAGTAGGAATAAAAAGAGCTGTCTCTTGTCTGTTTCAAGAGTATTGTCTAAACTTCACCAGATCTGGAGCTAATAATAACATGACGCGAATTTAATGAACATGAAATATTAGCAACAATGGTTCTTTGTTAGGCTTTCCACCCTCTCCAGGGAAAGTCCTCTGTTCAGTCTCGAGTAGAGTTTTCGCTTCTTTGACATTATAAGAAGAATTCTGGGCAAGAAAAGGCTCAAAATTTTTGAGTTTAATTATGTCTAGGATAGTTTCACCATTGAGGCGCTAAAAGTATTGTTTTTTCTACTTTTGCAAGCTGTTTATCCATGTGTGCGTTTTATTTTTATCTTCTTGTTGTTTTTTCTGTGTTTATCTTTTCTGGGCACTTTTCTTGTCTTTTTCAACGTAATCTTCTTCTTGTCTTTTTCCAGGGCACTTTTCAATGTAAGGTAATCTAAAACACGCTTGTTCTTAACCTTTTGTTTTCAATTTATGATGGCTATCCAGCAAGCAACTTGCATTTTTTGAATTTAAAGATCAATGAAAAAAGGGCAACATGTCGTTATACAAATTCAAACCTACACACAGGACAAGGGGGGGGGGGGTAAACTGGTTAAAGGATTCTTCAGGGGTCAACATAGTCTATTTTTATATTGGGTCATATATCCTAGAATCAGTAATTTGTTTCTGGACTATCTTCTTTTTAATACATATCAATAAAAATCATTGTATTTGGTTGTGTGTCTTGTATGCATTACTACACTGTTCATCCGACCGCCAAGAAACTTTAAGAAGTTGTTGAGTACATGCTTGTAAAGGCTTAGGCATAAAATATTTTTTGTGTTAGACAACAATCGTTATTTTAAATGTGAGGAAAATTGTCCAGTTGGGATTTTTCTGGGGGGGATTTTCCTTGAATTTCCTTTCTCTCTAAATCACAGCAATGCGTGACGAGTAAGCTAATATTTTAAATAAAATAGAAGAGAGCTAGGTAAAAGGAACTTTCAGGAATCAGCGGAAATATCCAATCCTGATAACCTATGAAATTTTCATTTACCTAGGTCTGCTTACTTTCTTTAAAATAAAAATTGTTTTTTTTTGTTCGACAGCGATTGTTTACCCTAATGGTGTTACTTTTTTTCCGAATATTTATACAAGTCTGCTGTATTGTTTTGTTTAATCCAGTCTCTAATCAGTTATTGTTAAATCTACTACTTCTAACAACTCACTGAAACACCAAGCCGCCTGAGGCCAATGCAGCTATGGACGCTCCTCCTCCATCCGAATCCATTCAAAGTTCCCTCTTTACATCCTCCCAAGAAGTTCCCATTTCCCTTAAATCTTTCCTTACGGCATCCCCCCACCCAATCAAAAACGGATCATCTATGTAAAAAAAATGGCCATACTGATCTTTTTGTAAAGACTTAGCTGTAGTAAGCATTTAAAAACGCCAATTTACCCAAATGGTATGACTGCTTTTTAGCTTAAGATTTATAGAAGTCTGCCGCACTGTTGAGTTTTGGACAATCTCTAATCAGTTGATGTTTAATCGCATTCAACAAATCCATCGAGAATGGATCCTCCCTGTCAGAAAAATGGCCATAATGATTTTCTTTTTGTAGTGACTTAGCTGCACTAAGCATTAAAAAGTCCCAATTTATGTAAACCAGAAATAAAATAAACTCTTGAATGGCAGGACTGAATGCGTAGGAAGTGGAAGAGCAGACAAAAGAATGCAATGTACTACCCCTTGGCCTAATCAGGCTTTCTAGAAGCCCTTGTAAGTTTTGGCATGCAGCCTAAATTAAGCTTTGTAGATTGTAATTTTTTGCGTAGCCTATTACACATTGCTATATTTCTTAGTAGTCAAGGTCACCACTTCTTCTTTGAAGAGATTTTTCTCTTTTAGGCCCTCATGAGCCAACTACAGAAATCGAAGGACAATAGTCACTTGGGCAATGTTGATCAAGTATATGATATTATATCAAATCCATCATGCTATCCACTTGATATGGTAATACTGGCAGGTATTGCTTTTGCTGCAATCAAAAATAAGAAAGATGATCTTATCAATGAACTAAAAGGTGTTGAAAGTGAAGTACAACGTGTTTGCCTTCTTCATGGTTCTTTGTCTTTAGTTAAGTTGGATATTTTGTCAGTTGATTCTAATAATGATTTGATTAGGCTGAGGAAATTGGTTGAAATTACGAGTGGACTACTTACAACTCAGAATTATGCTTTTCATAAACTGAAAATTCTAGTGCTTTTTGCAAAAAACTGTAAACTGAATTATGAACAGCAGTCAACACTGTTGTTATTCGAAGCTCTGTTTGTGAAATTTAATTTTTTACTGTTTATTGTTTCTAATTTTGAGAATCCAGAACCTGGTGTTAGTGAAGCTGCCAAACAAGCGTTAAGATCATGGCTATCTTTGTTTGGAAGCTATTCTTTTGTTAAAGTGGCAAAGTTTATTTATGAAAAAACCGTGTCGAAGTTGACGTGGAATTCACGATCTCGTTATATCCTCCTCAGTCTGACCATACCATATATGGATTGTAAAGAGGTGCTAATTCAAATAAAAGGCTTTCTTGTCAATGGACTTTCAACTCGAGTCTACACCCCACTTGAAGACAATTACCTGTCACCAGTTGGAGCTGAAATGCATCAAGCTATTTTGAAGAGCTGGGGCAAAGAAGCATGGATGGGATGCTTCTGTGACAATTTTGTTGCATGCCTAATTTCGAAAAATGAGTAAGTAAGACTAGCAAGAACATAAACGATTCCTGAAATTTCGTTTGTGTTTTGAAAACTTTATCCAAAGGATTGTCTCGAACATCAAAATACAAAAAAAAAATATTTTTGAGTTTGTGTGTAAAAAAATTTTAAGTCACAGTTTTTGTAGAGAGGCTCATCAGACCAGTCTGAGGATATGCTAAATCTCCATCATCATTAGTGATAAAAAGGGTAATAGGATTCGTTGTCAATGTGAATGTTTTTCTTTCGTAAAAGAAATTTAATTTAAAAGTAAAATAAAAATATTATTTGCAAAAAATTAAATTTAGAATATAATGAACTAAAATCAAAATCCTTCAACCGGCTTCCTCCATTAGATTAAGAAACTTTGCTTCATTGTCTGCTGAATAACTCCGGGCACTTGAAATTGAAAATAAATAAGAAAGTTGTTATATCATGCCCAAAAATTTTAGATAGGGGCTAAGATTTTGAGAAAATCTGTGTTAGATAATACAAAGAAGCTTCACTTGGAAACTTCTATGGCAATTTTGTAGAAAGTCTTGTTTCTAAAAGGTGGTAAATAAGAGCATCAACAATATTCAGGGTCTCTAGTTGGGCTTTGAAAACGTTAACGAGCGTTTTGTCTAGTATTAGCTGTAAAACAAATCAGGGTTGCCAACGCTTAGAAGTAAACTGTAGCAATTTTTCGACTAAAATTGTACCGCCAGATGATAATTTGTACCGTCTGAAGAGCAGATTAAACATTTGTCATAAGAAGAAGAAAATTTTGATAAACTAAAGCTTGAACAGATTTCGAGTAAGAAAGGAGCAAGTAAAACTAAAAATTTACAGGAAAACTTGTATTATACCAACAAATTTTAAATGTGCTGCGTTGTACCAGCACCTCCAAATTGTACCAAACACGTTGCAATTGTACCACGATGGCAACGTACCATGTATGCCACATTGGCATATGTATAAAGCATTATAAAGAAGGAAATATAGGCTTCCTTCATTGTTTAGTGTAATGTTTTGAGCTTCTACCTTTGATATTGTAACTTATTTAAAGAAACAACTTTGTACAACAATAGTGCGGTTTCTTTTGGGTACCCTTCGTACTTGATCTTCCCATCCATTATTCCCTCACAGTTCCGGCTGGGTCTCTTAAGCCGTAAATTTTTTCCCCTTTGTCGTACGTGAGGTATTGCAGATAAATCTTTTTCACCACCTGGATGCACATGGGTAAGATAGTTAACCTGGTATTTTTCTTGGAAATTTTGAGAAGATTACGCCACAGTTTACGACGAAAAGGGCCTGATTTTTGGTAGTCGGGGGATCGGTTTTTGCGTCGCGATAATGCTGCCGCTCACACAGCTTTCTCTTTCTCTGCGCCGATTTATGACCAAGAATGGTACGACCGCTGTGTCCCACCCGCCCTATTCAGCTGATCTTGCCCCCTGTGACTTTTTTTTATTTCCCTGATTAAAAAGGGACATGAAAGGAAAATGTTTTGCGCATGTCGCTAAAATGAAAAAAAAAACGACAGATGTGCCGTCAGACATCTTGAAGGAGGAATTTCAGAAATGTTTCGAACAATAAAATAGAAGATTGGACAAGTGTATTAACTCCAGTGGAGAGTACTTTGAAGGAGAGTAAATAGTTGTGTAGATAAATTAACTATACAACTTTGTAGAGAAATAGAGTGGTTTCTTTTGAGTACCCTTTGTAGGCTACTTGATATTCCCATCCAATATTCCCTCATAGTTTCAGCTGGGTCCCTTAAGACGTTAATGTTTTCCCTTATGTCGTACGTGAGGTATTGCAGATACATCTTTTTCACCACATGGATGCACATAATGTTGTTTGATTTAGTTCAACATCCTCTTCAGTATTTCTAGAAAGTTTCAACTTAATATCTTAGTCGTTCCTAAGATATCGTAGACAGGTCAACTTGACAACTTGGATACATATGGTTTCCTGGGATTTATATCGACGTCCCCCTCAGCATTCCTTGAAGGTTTTAACTTTATACATTTAGTCGTTCCTAAGGTATTGCAGATATGCCCTTGGACAACCCGAATATACAGAGTATCTTTTGATTTAGTTCAACATCTCCTCAACTTTCCCTAAAATTTTTAACTTAATACCCTTATCTGTTTCTAAGCTATGGCATGTATGTCATTTGAACAAGCATGATCCACTTAATGTCTTTTGAATTAGCTCAATATCCCTCGACACTCCCTAAATTTCAACTTGACACCCTTAGCCATTCCTGAGATATTACAAGTGGGTCTTATTTATGACTTTGATTCGCATAGTGTCTTTTGATTTTGTTCAGCGCCCTCCTGACCATCCACTGAGAGTTTCAACTTAATACCCATAGGCATTGCTGAAATGTTGCAGATATTTCCTTTTGACAACCTGTATGCACATAGTGTCTCATGATTTAGTTCAACATCCCCTCAGCTTCTCCTGAAAGTTTCAACTTATTACCCTTAGCTCCTCCTGAGCTATTGTATGCATGCCATTTTTAAAACCATGATACATTTAGTGTTTTTTATTTATTTCAATATTTTCCTCGACATTTCATGAATATTTCAAGTTAATGCCCTTAGCCATTCCTGAGATGTTGCAAGTGCGCCTTTTTTACGATCTTGATGCAAATAGTGTCTTTTGATTTTTTTCAGCACCCTCCTCGAAATCCCTGAAAGTTTTAATTTAATACCCTTAGAAGTTCCTTAGATGTTGCGGATATACCTTTTTGACAACCTGGATGCACATAGTGTAATGATTTATTTCACTATCACCTCAACATCCCGTGAAAGTTTCATCTTGGTGCCCTTAACTGTCCCTGAGATGTTGCAAATATAACCTTTTGACAACCTGGAAGTACATAGCCTGTTTTGATTTATCTCAACAGGCATTGAGACTTTCAACTTAGTACCCTTGGCTGTTCTTGAAAATATTTCAGGTGCGCCATTTTGGAAACATGGGTTCATGTAGTTTCTAGCAACTTAATACCCTTAGCAACTTAATACCTGCGATATCCTTAGATATGGCAGATACTCCTTTTTGACAACCTGGATGAACATACTGTCTTTTGATTTAGTTTGAAATCCCCCTCATCATGCCTGGAAAGTTTTAACTTAAGTTTTAACCGTAGACATTCCTTAGATATTGCAGATACGTCCCTTTGACAACCTGAATCTACATTGTATCTTTTGGTTAGTTTAGCATCCCCCACAATATACCTTAAAAGTTTCAACTTAATACCCTTTGCTGTTCCTAAGGTATTGTGCATACGGGCTTTTGACAACCCCCGCTCAAAATGCCCTAAAAATTTTCAACTTAATGCCCTTAGCCGTTCATGAGATATGTTGAGCGGTATGACATATCTTAATTTAGTTGTGTATGTGTCTAGTGTCTTTTGATTTAGTTTCAGATCTCCCTCAACATGCCCTTAAAATTTCAATATAATACCCTCAGTCTTCCCGAGATATTGCTGATACACCCTTTTAGCAAACTGCACGCACATTGTGGGTTTTGATATGCATCAAATTATGGGCATTTGAACTCCTCAATTTCCTTAATTATATTCTTTCAATTGTGTTTTAAATACCTTATATTATAAATCTTTTTTATCGCACAGTTTTACATCCTAAGAACCCACTAGTTACAGTCTAGAACCCCTCAATATAATTTTGTATTTATTTTTTTTTAACTATGTTTGAAGCATTTTCATTTCAGGAAGGCTTGTAATTTTTTTCCTTCGTTAGCAGTAATCTTCTGTATAGATTTTCTTCACATCCCACCCCCCCCACTACCGGAAAAAATACCCCCTGAAAACGTCTGTATACTTCCCTATAACCAATACTATATGTAAACATTGGGTAAAGTTCATAACTTTCAGGCCTCCCCCCGGGGACTTTGAGGGGATTGAGTTATCCTAAAAGACATAGTTATTATATTTTCGACCGTGCTGAACAAACTGGCTATCTAAAAATGTTGATCGGGTGATTTTGGGAAAAAATGAGCTTGGGAGGGGGCCTAGTTGCCCTCCATTTTTTCGGTCACTTAAAAAGGGCACTAGAACTTTTGATTTCCGTTTAAATGAGCCCTTCCACGATATTCTAGGACCACTGGGTCGATACGATCACCCTTGGAAAAAAAAACAAAAAACAAATAAACACGGATCCGGGATCTTCCTTCTGCCAAAAAATACAGATTTTGCATTTTTGCAGATAGGAGCTTGAAAAACCTCTATAGTAGGGTTCTCCGATACGCTGAATCTGATTGTGTGATTTTCATTAAGGTTCTATAACCTTTAGAGGTAGTTTTGCCCTTATTTCGAAAATCAGGCAAATTTTCTCAGGCTCGTAACTTTTGATGGGTACGACAAAACTATGAAGCTTATATATTTGAAATCAGCATTAAAATCTGATTCTTTTGATGTATCTATTGGTATCAAATTTCCGTTTTTTAGAGTTTCGGTTACTATTGAGCAGGGTTCGTTACTTACAGTACGTTCTTACTTACTGTACGTTCTTACTTTTTATTACTTTTTACTGAGGTATGTTCTTACTTACAGTTCGTTACCACGTACTGTTTGATCAGGAGTCTTGGCTACAGCTAGTTTTTTTATGCATCAAGTAATCTGAACCTGGTGGCAACAGACTTGAACTCCTAAAATAGTAATTTTTTTATTTCTTTTAAACTTTGTTTTCATATTATTTACTTTATGAAATCTTATAGTTGTATGACTTGTATGAAGGTTCTTCTTTTTTTCATCATTAGTATTAATTCTTTGTAGAGATCTTCTTAATGTTAAAAATTAGATTTCTAATCTTTTCGCACAAATTTTTCATATTTAGGCCTAATTACTGTGTTCCTGTGCCTAAAGTGTTTTTGCACGCGTGCCATAAATTTGCCCAGCTTGGCTGAAGAGTTTTATTTGCATCCCAGTCATTGTTAGGAGCTCTTCAAAATAATTGTTCTATTTAATTCATTTAGACCATGTCATCATATATTTTATTTTACAATGCATCAATATTTTTATATTATTACTATTATTAATCCTTTATTCCTCCTATAAATGTTTTAACTTCCAGTCTTCTTTCTCAAAAATGCCTCCTATTTATATACTTTGCTCCAGTGTATGAAGGAAGTGTCTCGGCTCGTGTGCGAGAAATTTTCCAGGCTCGACTAAATATTTTTCCTCGCATTTTCAAACAGTTACCCATCAAAGTTACGAGGCTGAAAAAATTTGCCTTATTTTCGAAAAAAGGGGGAAACGCCCCCTAAAAAGGATAGAATCTTAATTAAAATCAAACCATCCAATTCAGTGTAACAAAAAACCATAATGTCGATGTTTCGAGCTCCTATATGCAAAAATGTGGAATTTTGTTTTTTTTTTTGCCAGAAGAAAGATCACCGATGCGTGTTTATTTGTTTTTTTTTTGTTTATTTGTGTGTTTTTTTTTGTTTTTTTTTGTTTTTTTGTTTGTTTCCCAGGGTTGATCATATCGATCCAGTAGTCCTAGAATATCATGAGAGGGCTCATTCGAAAGGAAATTAAACGTTCTAGTGCCCTTTTTAAGTGATCAAAAAAATTGAATGGCAACTTGGCCCCCTCTTACGCTCATTTTTTCCCGAAGTCACCCATTAAAAATTTTTAGATAGCCATTTTGTTCAGTATAGTCGAAAATCTAATAAATATGTCTTTGAGGATGACTTAATCCCCCACAGCTCCCGAGGGAAGGGTTGCAAGTTATGTACTTTGCTCATTGTTTACATATAGTATTGGTTATCGGAAAGTATACAGACTTTTTCAGGAGGGATTTTATCTAGTGGGAGGGGTAGGTTGGAGTAGGTGGTTGCGTGGGAGGATCTTTACGTGTAGGATGTTTCCTTGGGATAAGGGATATTTCTATGAAGGGGGGCCGGATTTCCCAGCATTATTTAAAAAACGAAAAGAAATTAAATAAAAAAAACAAGTTTTATCAACAGAAACTAAGGAGCAACATTAAAACTTAAAACGAACAGAAATTATTACGTATGTGAGGGGGTTCGCCTCCTATTCAATAACTCGCTCTTTACACTAAAGTTTTTTTCTAGTACTTTCAAAAGAGCTGTCTGTTCTAATTTAAACGGCCTTTGTGATTCAGGGATTTGTGATTCGAACAAAATTCGAACTTTAGCGTAAGGAGCGAGGTATTGACTAGGGGGCGAACCCCTTTTAAACGTAATAATTTCTGTTCGTTTTAAGTTTTAATGTTGCTCCTTACTTTCTGTTGAAAAAGCTTTTTTTATTTAATCACTTCGTAAGAACGCACTGGCTACAATTTTGAGCTCCTCCTAATTAGTTATTGCATGTATTTTCCTTAAATTGTGTTTTCGACTGTTTTTTTTTTTAGAAGCCTCGTGGTTTAACAAGGCCTTTCCAGTATTGCTATAACAAGTACATAGGTTCGACCCCTAGAGATAGCAGGGACCAGAAAAATGTTTCTTGGGACTGGGGATTGAATTTTGGATTTTTAGGCCACAGTTGTTAATATTTATCGGGGGGGACTATTTGTAAAAATCTTATGGGGTAATTGCTCTACTACCCACCTCTTCTCTCTCTTTGTTAGTGGGCGATTATGTAGGCTATAGCATCATTAAAGCTTTTTAAATACCAATCAGGACTTGTTTTTTTTTTCTTTTTTATTGTTGTGTCATCTTGTACTTACCACTGGTTACTCTTTTTTTTTTGTGGGGGAGGGTACTATGTGGAACAATCTTATGGGAAAAATCATCTCCCCCTCCTTTGTGCAGGTCTGATTATAAATTATGCATATTGTAGTCTTATTAAAACTTTTTAAGCACCATTCCGTAATTTTTTTTTTATTAGTGTTGTTACTAAGAATTCTTTCAACTTTTAACTTCCCCAGGTTTTGCCTCTTATATCCAATTTTCGAGAATATATATTGAAATTGCTGGATGTTAACAGTTTGGAAAACTGACTTGCTGTTTGTAGTCTCTTGAAGTTAGTCCAAGGACAAACATCAATGTAATTAAGGACAAAATTGCAGAATCACTAAAAGCTTTTAAAAATTCAGATGATATTATTAGAATTGAGGCTTTTGCGCCTCGCTTATTCTAAAAATGGAGACAGATTCAATTGAACCAAGTGACTTAAATCGAATTATAACTTTCTCTGAAAGCAATTCAAGTTCTGCTTGTGCTCCATTCCGACAGCAATTGCAAACACTGTTGTTAACAGTGTTGTAGATGCTTTGAAGCGTAAAAATTTCAAAGCTGTTACCTGTTGGGTGAATTTTTTTGGGGATATTTTCTTGATTTTTTGTCTTTTTAATTGCTTTTCTTATTTTTAGAGTCATTACACAGAATGTTGTCAACTTGTATTTACCCCAAGTTTTGTCACATATCCCTGATTCTGGAGACTATATACTGAAATTGCTGGATGTAAACAACTCAGAACACTGGCTTGCTATATGTAGTATCTTAAAGCTAGCCCAAGAGAAACATCAAATCAGTGCACTTATGGAACAAATTGCAGAATCACTAATTCCAAAAGCTATGGAGTATTCAGATGATATTGTTAGAATTCGGGCTTTTGCATTTTTCACTTATTCTCAAAAGAAAACAGATCCAGTTAAATCAAGTGACTTAAATCGAATTTTAACTTTCTTTAAGAATAATTTAAATTCTGATTGTGCTCCGTTCCGACAGCAGTTGCTATCAGTTGCGAAAGCCATTATTGACAGAGTTGTAGAAAGCTCATTACAAGCTTTGAAGTGTAAGAAATTCGAAATTGTTATTTGTCAGATAAATTTTTTTGACAGTTGGGTGAACGTGATATTTGAAAATTTGAAATTTAGCGGGAATTATCAAAGATGTTCAACGTGTGCAGATTTGTTGACAGTTATTTTTGGAATCCTTTTCACTGATAATAAAGTACTATCTAAAGGTAGTGTTCTCACTGCCAAACCTACTTTTTTACAGTTTGCAAATGAACAGGGAAAATTTTCATTTTTCTGCCCAAAAAATTTCGAAATTTTGAAGAATGGGTGTTTAGTTTCATTTGGAGATGTTCGAGAAAAAATTGCAAATCTATTAGCGCAGTATTTTACTCCAAGCCAAGATGAAATGCAACACTGTCTTGGAATTGCTGAAAATCTTTGTGGTACTCCTAAATTTACTCTAAGTGAATGTGGGGCTGTTTTTGCCAAGTTAATTGCTATTTGGAGAAGAAAAGAAAATCAAGTAAAATATGATGTATATTTGAATAACCTCTTCTCAACGTGTAAAACTCAATTAGAGGCTCTAAAAACAAACTTTCTTGTTGGAGCAAGAGAGTCGTCATTACAAGGAACTGTATGTGCATTTAACAGAGTGATATGTGAATCTGGTGGTATCAACGTGCCAAAGTTTAATTGGAATGATGTTGTTAATTTTGTGGAAGAAATAGTCAGTTACATGCTTGGAATTTTGTCGTGTAAAGCAGTTGGTCCTAAAGGTAAGAATTGCTCAAAATTTACCTTTCTAAATCATGAATTTATTCCTGTTTTTTATGTTTTCCCTAGTTCGCTCTCAGTATTTTTGTAGATACTTTCTTATTTTTGCTATTTTCCCTAGGTGCTCAACTTAATGTTTTCTATTGGATTCTTTTTCACTCTTACTATTAATGAGCATTTTGTCTCCTTTTTTTTTACCTTTCCCTTTGATGATCATCGTCTAATCCATCTAATGCTTCAAATGGGATTAGGAAGCTATAATATCAAAAATACTCCTTTGCTCAAATAAATCAATTCCTTTCTCTCCTTAATATTAAGATGCGTTTATTTGTTTTATTATTATTGTGTTTTGTTTTGTAAAATTTTAATAATTACTTTCTAACTCATCTAATGCAACTATAAAAAAAAATCCTAGAACCACACATATTGCTCCTGTGCTGATTTGAAATAAGCACAAGAGCATGATGAGAAAGAAAAAAAAAGAATAAAACAGTAGCTGTAAGTTACAGTTACAGCCTGTAACTAAGGAGCTGTAAGTAAGGAGCAACCCGGGTCAATGGTAATCGAAACTCTAAAAAACCGAATTTTGTTACCAATAGATACATCAAAAGAATCAAATTTTAATGCTGATTTCAATTATATAAGTTTCATCAAGTTTAGTCTTACCCATCAAAAGTTACGTGCCTAAGAAAATTTGGCTGATTTTAGAAAAAAGGGGGAAAGGCCCCCTAAAAGTCATAGAACCTTAATGAAAATCACATCATCATATTCAGCATATCACAGAACCCTTCTGTAGAGGTTTCAAGCACCTATCTACAAAAATGTGGAATTTTGTATTTTTTTGCCAGAAGAAAGATCACGGATGCATGTTTATTTAATTTTTTTTTTTCCCAGGGGTGATCGTATCGACCCAGTGGTCCTAGAATATCATTGGCTCATTGGAACGGAAATTAAAAGTTCTAGTGCCCTTTTTAAGTGATCAAACAAATGGAGGGCAACTAGACCCTCTCCCACGCTCATTTTCTTTCCAAAGTTACACAATCAAAATTTTGAGGTAGCCATTTTGTTCAGTATGGTCGAAAATATTTTAACCATGTCTTTCAGGATTTATTGGTTATTGGGAAGCATACAGACGTTTTCAGGGGGGATTTTTTCTGGTAGGTGGGGGTTGGGTCAGGGGTTATATGGTAGGATCTTCCCATGAAGGAAGTTTTCATGGGGGAAGGGACATTGCTATAAAGGGGGCGCCGGATTTCCCAGCATTACTAAAGAAAAAGATCAGAAATTAAATAAAAAAAAGTTTTTCAACTGAAAGTAAGGAGCAACATCAAAACTTAAAACGAACAGAAAATATTACGTATATGATTGGGTTCACCCCCTAGTCAATACCTCGCTCTTTAAGCTAAAGTTTTTTTTAGTACTTTTATAAGAGCTATTTATTCTAATTAACGGCCTTTGTGATTAAGGGGTCATTCTTAAGGAATTGGAACAAAATTTGAACTTCAGCGTAAAGATCGAGGTATTGACTAGGGGGCGAACCCTCTAATATATGTTTTGAAAATCTATGAATATAGAAGTTCGTTACGTAAGTTAATTCGTAAGTTACGTATATTTATTACTAATAAAAACGTTCGTAAATAAAATTAAACAAGTTTCGAGAAAGCCATTTAACCAAATAAAAGTAAAATTAATATGCAAATTTAGTTATAATTATTCATGTACGGTGAGCCAAAATCAAAACCTGCATTAATTCAAAACCGTTCAAAAATTATATAAAAAAAACAGTTTTTTTTTAACTGAAAGTAAAGAACGGCGTTAAAACTTAAAACGAAGAGAAATTATTCCGTATATGAAAGGGGCTGTCCCCTCCTCAACGCCTCGCTCTTTACGCTAAAGTTTGACTTTCTCACAACTCTATTTTTTTGAAACAATAAACAACTTTAGCGTAAAGAGCGAGGCGTTGGGGAGGGGACAGCCCCTTTCATATATATATTGTCCCCCCCCCCACAACATATCCTGAAAATATTAACTTAATCTCCGCAGCTGTTCCTGAGATAATTCAACTACACTATTTTGATAACCTTGGTACACACGGCCTGTTTCGGCCCACGTTGTTACTTCAGCAGGAACAGATTCTAGTCCAACACATGATCATAAGCCAAACATTTTAAATAGATAAAAGACTAAACCCTTTGAACCTTTCCCTTTTCCTCCTCCTCCCAAGTCGAGCCTCGAGGTCCAATTGTGTTCCCCTCCGAAAAATCTCTAGAAGTTTCTACTTGATCCCCAAAGTCGTTCCCAGGATATTGCAAATATTCTGTTTTGATCGTCTGGCAGCACATGTTGTGTTTTAGTTGACCTTGCTACTTAACCGTGAACACATTATAGGTCCCATAGAGGCTTTAAGTGCAAAATGTTCAGATGGATCGAGAAAACTCATTTAGCCCCTCCCTCCTCTGTATTCTCCCCAAGTCAAAATTAGCTCTTGAGGTCTAAGGTCTAATTGGCTCTGCTAGTATTCCCTGAAAGTTTCAGCTTGATACTTTATACCGTTCTAGAGATATTGTATACATGCTTTTTTGTTAACTTTGTACAATATTATTTCTTGTGACTTTCCTTACTATTTGAATGTTAATAGATTCTAACTTCTTATAATACAAAAACGTTTAGGTGGACTGGAGACATAACGTTTTCTACACTTTTGTCCTAATGCAGAATTTAAAGTGGCTTGCCCCTCCCTCTTTCTTCTGCTGCACTAACCAAAAGTTTCAACTCTATCCCCGGAGCTGGTCCCGAGACGTTGCAGCTACAGGGACATGATAACCCGGAACCATATAGTCTCTTTTGATTTAATTCTATACTCTTCCCTCAAGTTATAGTTCAAAATTTTCTTGCCCCACCGCCTCCACAACACTCCTTGAAAGTTTCAAATTAATACCCTATGTCGTTTCCAAGGTATCGCAGACTCGCTATTTTGAAAACCTGGCGATACTTCGTATCCTTTGATCTACCTTGCTACTTAGCTGTGCTTAGATTAGAATTACCATAGGAGTTTGTAGTGCAAACACGTTTTGGTGGATCAAAGGTAAAATTTGTTTATTCCCTTCCTTGGTCCCCTCAACAAAAAAACTGAAGTCCTCTTGCCCTGTCCTCTTTCTTTCCCTAGAGTTAGCTGAAATTTTAAAGGCTATCTCCAAATATGTTCCCGATGTATTGCACATGATATTTCGTTGACCCACAAAAATTTACTGTCTTTTTATCTACGGTACTTGTCTCCTTTTCCCCGAGTCAAAATTTGAGATCCAATTGCCCCCCCCCCCACCGCTCCCTAAGCTTTCAATTTTCAATCAATTGAACCCCCACATAAGTTTTTGTGATCACACTTTCTAAACCAAGTGGCTGGGTGAAAAAAAAATCAGTAAATTAAATTGCAAATAACACATTGCAGTCATGTGGATGTTTACCTAGCAGCGCTAAAGCGCTGCCTAGTTGCTTCTGAATTTGAACAAACAGTTCGTGGTAACGGACTGTAAGTAAGGAGTGACCCGGTTCAAAAGTAACCGATACTCTAAAAAACAGAATTTTGAAACCAATAGCTATAGCAAAACAATGGGCTTGTTATGCTGATTGCAAATATATAAGTTTCATTACGTTTAGTCTTACCTATCTACGGCTACTAGCCTGAGAAAGTTTGCCTGACTTTCGAAAAAAGGGGAATCATCCCTTAAAAGTCATAGAATCTTAATGAGAATTACACCATCAGAATCAGCGTACCATAAAACCCTATTTTACTTAAAAGATTTCAAGATTCTCTGCAAAAATGTGGAATTGTGTAGCCTATTGGCCAGAAGAAAGATCACAAATGCGTGTTTATTTCTTTTTTTGTTGTTTTTTTCGCAGGGGTGATCGTACCGACCCAATGGTCCTAGAATATCGTGAGAGGGCTCGTTTGAATAGAAATTTAAAATTCTAGTGCACTTTTTAAGTGACCAAAAAGACTGGAGGGCAACTAGGCCCCTTCCCCAATTTTCCCCCCAAAATCGTCTGATAAAAATTTGAGATAGCCATTCCGTTCATCAATATTAAAAGGCCCAATAACTATGCCTTTGGATATAACATGACACCCCCCCCCCCCAGCCTGAGTGGAATTTCTTTAATTTATAAAATTTGCCCATTGTTTACACATAGTATTTGTTATTGGGAAGCATGCATACATTTTAGGGTGGGGGGGGGACGAATTTTGTGCTGGGGTTTTTTCCTTGGGGAGGGAAATTTCCAGGGGGTGAACTTGTCACGGGAGATTGTACACTGGGGGAGTTTGCAAGAATTCCTATACAAAATTCTTTTTATATGTCGTGTTTTCTCTTTTCCGTCTCAATTGTACGCGTGGAGTTGTTAAGGGTTATTGCCCTGGGTACATTTTTAGCGGGGTTGAATTGCCTAGATGATACTTCCGTGGGGAGGGTATTTCTCCGCGGAGTTGGGGCAAGATTTCTTGGCATTATTTTAAAACTGAAAGTAAGAAGCAACATTAAAACTTAAACTTACTTAAGTCCAGTCCGTCCTTGAAGGTCGTCTTGGGGCCTCTTTCTTCGTAATGGCGTGGATGCGCCTTTTGTACGCTTCACGGTCTCCTGCTAGGCGAGAAAGGTCCGAGAAGCGGTGAAGTGTAAAGTTTTCCTTCCACCTTTTTGGGGGACGACTGCGAGGACGAGAACCGTGAATTTGGCCTTTGAAGGTGATTTTCGGGAGACGGGACCGACTCATCCGTTGTACGTGACCGAGCCATCGAAGCTGCTGGAGCTGGATCTTCGTGAGAATTCTTTGTTGTACTTTAAGGCACTCGAGAAGTTCGACATTTGAGATTCTATCAAGGTAAATGATCCCGAAAATGCGTCGGGGGCATTTAGTTTCAAATGCTGCGTGTCAACGATTGTCATTTACCTTTAGAGTCCATGTTTCACATGATTAGTTTGTGATAGGGATGACCAAGGCATGGAAAAGTCATGTATTATACCGCAGAAACAAAGCTTTACTTCGCCGTAAGGGTCTAATGGCTTTGAAACTGGAACTCTTGAGGGCGAGACGTCTTTTAATGTCTCTTGATAGACTGTTGTCGCTGGTGATCAAACTACCAAGGTAAGGGAACTCGTCGACCCACTGGATACTCTCTCCATTAAGTTTCAGGTCTGGCTTAACTGTATCCTGCGGCTTTCGTGAGCAGCACATAGCCTTTGTTTTGATACATTTATGATCATTCCATAAGAACTAGTGGCTTCGAGGACGTTGTTAGCGACGGCTTGTAGATCCTTGGGTGTTTCAGCCATTTCGACGATATCGTCGGTGTAGGCTAGCTTATCTATCTGAACACCCCCTATATATGCGCTGCAAGTTGTTTTCACCGGGGATAAGACTGCTGTGAAGAAGAGGTTAAACAGCTCTGGAGACAATAGACATCCTTGAAGGACACCTGCGGAAGTCTGAAAACCGTCAGTGAGACCTTTACCAGTCATGGCATGACTCCCAGATTTGGAGTATATATCTTTGATGAAGTCCACTAGCTTTCATGGGAATCCATAATGGAGGAGGATATGCCATAGGCCATTTCTCCAAATAAGGTGAAATGCTTGCTTAAAGTCAACGAAGAGCTGATACAGGTCACGACTGAATTCCAGATATTTCTTTAAAATTTGACAAACAGTGAAAGTTTGGTCAACGGTCTATATCCCAGGGCGAAAACCGGTTTCGTATTCTTGGATGACACGGCTCTGATCCGTTGGAGTATAATTCGGGTGAAGATCTTGGCATTTTGACTTGTTAGGCTAATAGGACGGTAATTATCACATATCGCCTTTGACCCCTTCTTGTGTAGCGGAAAAATTGTGGCTTCGAACCAAGAAGTTGGGAAATAACCCTCTTGCCAGGCAGCGGATACAATTTTTTTGGAGAAGATCTATAAGTGGTTCACACCGGACTTTCAGTGGTTCTGCCTGTATTCCGTCCGGGCCAGGGCCCTTGTTAGTCTTCAGCGCTTGGATGGCATCTTCGACCTCAGAACGGAGAGGAGGTGGGCTGGGATCTGAGGCAGTAACGGGAAACAGGTCCAGGACAGCAGGGTTTGGAAGGATATCAGGATTAAGCTTTTTTTGTAAATGCTCCATCCATCTCGATCGGATACCTTCTGTGCTTTGCATCTGGGAGCCGTTTTTATCTATCATTGCACAAGAACTGAGACTTTTCTTGCTTGTTAGCTCATGAACTCTCTTATACATAAAGTGTGAGTTGCCTTTCTTAAAATCAGAGTGACACTGTTCACATTTGTCTTTAATGTAGGTGCGATGGGCTCTACGGGTGGCTTTCTCTACAGCACGCTTAAACTGCTTCTATCTGTCCCTGCTCTCTCTGTCTGACCTGCTATTGTGTTTTCGTTTTTCAGCACATAATAAAATAATTTCGTTGGTTATCCAAGGCTTTTTATCATCCTTTTTGGCTCCTAGAGCGGACATCGCTACTTCGCTGATGATCTTAGAGGAGTCTGTGACCAGTTTATCTATATCCTCTTTAGATAGAGTTATAGGAATATTAGAAAGAACGTCCGATATTTGAGTAGACAGTTCATCGATGTAGGGTTTAAGGGTCTTTGAGAAGATGTGTGTTGAAACGAGCGGGTCTCTTATTCAGCTTTCAGGCGTATCTTAAGTGCAGAAATGACCAGGGAATTGTCGCTGTCAAAATCGCCACCTGTGAGGGTGACAGTATCTAGCATAGACGATTTCCATCGTCTAGAGACGGGTTTTTCCATCCGGTGAGGTCCATGTCGCCTTACGACGTTCTCTGTGTTTGAAGAGAGTATTGGTAATGGCTAGATCACTGTCTCTCCAAAATTCAATGAGGCGTTCTCCCCTCTTATTAAGTCGTAACCCATAACATCTTCGTTTCCAGCAGAAAAGCGTTACCAACAATAGCATTGAAGTCGCCAATGACAACAACAAGGTCTTTTTTAGTAACTAGGCTTTGCAGTTGAAGGTAGAAATTGTCAGACTATTCATCTGGTTTGCTGTAGTCAGGAGCGTAGACTTTTACGATCGTGATGTTGATCGGTGATCCTTTCATTCGTATCAGAATCAACCGTTCTGACATAGGCGTTACGGAAATCAGGGATCTTCATGCCTTACTCGACATCAAAAAGCCAACACCTTGGCGATGGACGCCATCGGTTTTCTCAGACACTATCAGACTAGTGTTGCCCGATCCTTTCTTCGCCAGTGCTAGGGAGGTGTATTTCTGAAAGTCCCTCAATATCCCATTTATATCGGTTTAGTTCATTTAGGACAAGATCTATTTTGCCTTTTTTCTAGCAAGCGTCCTAACGTTCAGGGTTCCAATAGATAAAATCAATTTAGGGGAAAGCATAATCTCCGGGGTCGGAGTTGTCAACGTTGTTAAAAGGTCTCCATTCACGAGATTCTCGGTCATCAGATCGTCGGTTGCCCAGACGTGGCAAATTCGTCGGTTACCCCGGACGCGGTAACTTCGTTGGTTGCCCCGGACGCGGTAACTTCGTCGGTTGCCCCGGACGCGATAGTATCGGTTCTCGTTCTTGACTGTTTGTAATTAGTTATTTTTATTCATAAAGGAGGTTTTTTGGCTAGTACCAGTATGGTAGCATGCCACTCCTCTCCATCCCTAGCAGTGACTAGCGATACCTAGTATTGATAATGCACCCTTCTAGTGTCCTACATCACCTGTAATTTTTCGATTGCTGGGAGAAGGTTTGTGACTGGCGGGACGTATCCATACGCCGGTGGGCCCTGCCCAGTGCACATCAGACGGGCCTTCCAATTCCTCCGCCTGAATTTATGGCCCCCAGACGTGGGTGCTCCAGCTATATTTCAAGACCCCCAGAGACCGGGTCCGCGTCTCCCTACCGGGAGGTGCCCTACATATCTACAGGACGTTCCCCTATCCACCACCAGGGGATACGCTGAGTGGCCTGGGAGAGGCCCCTACTGAGAAGGTACTCAGACTTAAAACTTAAAACGAACGGAAATTATTATGTATATGAAGGGGGTTGCCTCTTCCTCAACATCTCGCTCTTTACGCTAAAGTTTGAATTTTGTTCCAATTCTTTAAGACGACTCCTGAAACACAAGAGTCGTTTAATTAGAACAATAAGAAGCTTTTTTTAAGGTACTAAAAACCTGTAGCGTAAAGAGTGAGGTGTTGAGCAGGAGCCAACCCCCTTCATGTACGTAATAATTTCTGTTCGTTTTAAGTTTTAGTGTTGCTCCTTACTTTCAGTTGAAAAAGCTTGTTTTTTATTTAATTCCATACAGAAGGGTCAAGATGCTTCAAACTTAAACCAGATCTCACACTATTTTCAACCTCCACAACTAAGTTATCACATCTTCTTGTATTATGCTCATGAACAGAACTTCTGAAACAGTAAAACTCATTAAAAAATTTTTGGATTAGATTATGGACACAATTAAACACAAACATTGCCGCTTGGTAGTCCCTTATCTGTCCAGCATCTCGTAGCCTTAGAGACTTAAAGCATGCACTGGTGTCTTTCACATTTTTTTACGTATTCCCAATTATTCCTGCTGCTTTATTTTGTAGAATTTGTACACGTTTGTAATTAACATAAAAACTGCTGGTCCAAACTACACATCTATATGATATACGGGTAGATTATTGCAAAATGTATCGTGCGAACAGTATGTTCCGACAGGATATGCTTCTGTCTTTTCAGAATGCCAACTCCGCGTGCAATTTTGGCAGAAAAAATGTCGCTATAATGTATCCACGAATAAATATGGATGCAATGGTACTGCAGTGACGTAACAGGCTTTTGACACAATATGACTTTACCATTTACATCAATAAGGTCACTCACTCTACAGAATGTCAGTAAAAATGTAGTTTTTTCATTCACTTACAGCAAACTTAAACTCGCAAAAACTTCCAGTCTAACATTATTAGCTTTTGCTATTAAACCATCGATTGATCTTACAAATACTGTTAGCGCAGTGTCATCTGCAAAAGAAGTAACTACAACCTGCAGATAAAGGCGTACATGTCCACGTAGACTAAATAAAGTAAACGGCCCAGGAAAGAGCCTTGAGGCACACCACACTTTACAGGAAAAGACGACGAAACTACATAATTTAAAACGACTTTAAGGGACCTACCGTAAAGATAGTTCTCAAACCATCTTAGACAAACTCCATTAATTCCAAGGCTTCTCATTCGAGGAAGCAACACTTGGTAATCAACCGTGTCAAACGCAAAACTAAAGTTGTTTTCTTTCATGTTGACTTTAAGGGAACTTTAAAAAAAAAATTCAAACATAGTTCATATGCTTAAGAACAATCTTTTTCGATTAATTTATGACTTACTTACATGAAGCTGAAGTTGTTTTTTCCATGTTGACTAGAAGGGTACCTGAAAAAGAAAAATATCTAATATTATTCATATGCTTAAGAACAAATATTTTCAAATAGTTTATAACTTACTTACGTGAAACTAATGTTGTTGTATTTTTTTTTTTAATGTTGACACAAAGGGAACCTGAAAAAAAAGACCAATCAAATATTATTCATATGCTAAAGAACAATTTTTTGCGAATAATTTATAACTTACTTACGGCAGTTAAAGTTGTTTTCTTCAATGGTTACTAAAATAAAACATAAAAAAGAAATGTGTCCAATATTAGGCATGCCCTTAATAATTATCTTTGTGACATTATTTATAAAATACTTTTGTAAAACTGAAGTTGTTTTCTTCCAGGTTGACTCGAAGGGAACCTGAAAAAAAGAAAAAAGTCAAATATTATTCATATGCTTAAGAGTAATTTTAAAAAAGTAGTTTATATCTTACTTACGTGAAGCTGAAGTTTTTTTCTTCTATTTTGATTCAAAGGGAACCTGAAAAAGAAAAATATCAAATATTATTCATATGCTTAAGAACAATCTTTTTCAAATAATTTATAACTTACTTACATAAAGCTGAAGTTCTTTTTTTCATGTTGTTCAGAAAGGTACTTGAAAAAGAAAAATATTTTTACATAATTTACATAAGTAAGTTATCAATTATTTGAAAAGGATTGTTTTAAAGTATATGATTAATGTTTGATATGTTTCTTTTTCTGGTTCCCTTTGAGTCAACATGGATGAAGCTGAGGTTTTTTTTTCTCCCATGTTGATTCAAAGGGAACCTGAAAAAGAAAAGTATCAAATATTCTTCATATGCTTAAGAACAATCTTTTTCAAATAATTTATAAAATACTTATGTGAAATTCAAGTTTTTTCTTCCATGTTTGACTCTAAAGAGAACCTGAAAAAGCAAATACTAAATATTAGGCATACGCTTAAGAAAAATCTTTTTCAGATCATTTATGACCCTACTTACGTGAAACTGAAGCTTTTTTCTTCCATTTTGACTCAAAGGGAACCTGAAAAAAATTTTATCAAATATTAGTCGTATGATTAAGTATAATCTTTTTCAAATAATTTATAACTTACTTACGTGAAACAGAAGTTGTTTTTTTTCATGTTGACACAAAGGTAACCTGAAAAAGAAGACCAATCAAATATTATGCATATCCTTAAGAACAATCTTTTTCGAATTAAACAAAAAAAACAAGTTTTTTTTAACTGAAAGTAAGGAACGACGTTAAAACTTAAAACGAACAGAAATTATTCCGTATATGAAAGGAGCTATCCCCTCCTCAACACCTCGCTCTTTACTTTAAAGTTTTTTATTGTTTACAAAAATAGAGTTGTGAAAAAGTCAAACTTTAGCGTAAAGAGCGAGGCGTTGAGGAGGGGACAGCTCCTTTCATACAAGGAATAATTTTTGTTCGTTTTAAGTTTTAACGTCGTTTCTTACTTTCGGTTAAAAAAACTTGTTTTTTTTTGTTTGATTTTTGAACGTTTTTGAATTAATGCAGGTTTTGATTTTGGCTCACCATACATGAACAATTAAAGCAAAATTTGCATATTAATTTTACTTTTATTTGGTTAAATGGCGTTCTCACAACTTGTTTAATTTTACTTACGAACTTTTTTATTCGTAATAAAAACACGTAACTTGCGAATTAACTTACGTAACGAACTTCTATATTCATATATATTTAATACGTATATTAGGGGGTTCGCCCCCCTAGTCAATACCTCGCTCTTTAAGCTAAAGTTTGAATTTTGTTCCAATTCTTTAAAAATGACCCTTAATCACAAAGGCCTTTAATTATAATAAAATTATCTTATGAAAGTACTAAACAATTTTTGGCTTAAAGAGCGAGGTATTGACTAGGGGGTGAACCCAATAATATATGTAATATTTTCTGTTCGTTTTAAGTTTTGATGTAGCTTCTGTTGCAGTTGAAAAACTTTTTTTTTATATTTAATTTCTGATCTTTTTTTTAAATCATGCTGGGAAATCCGGCGTCCCTTTCATAGCAATATCCCTTCCCCCATGAACACTTCCTTCATGGAAAGATCCTCCCATATAACCCCCGACCCCCCCCCCCCTACCAGAAAAATTCCCCTGAAAAAGTCTGTGTACTTCCCAATAACCAATACTATATGTTAAGATTGGGTAAAGTTCATAACTTTCAGCTCTCCCCCCGGGGACTTCGGGAGATTAGGTCATCCTAAAAGACATAGCTATCATATTTTCGACCATGCTGAACAAAATGGCTATCTAAAAATTTTGATCAGGTGACTATGGGAAAAAAATGAGTGTGGGAGGGGGCCTAGTTGCCCTCCATTTTTTATTCACTTAATAAGGGCACTAGAACTGTTAATTTCCGTTCCAATGAGCCTTCCCACGATAGTCTAGGACCACTGGGTCGATACGATCACCCCTGGAAAAAAAACAATAAACATCCGTGATCTTTCTTTTGGCAAAAAATGCAAAATTCCACATTTTTGTAGATAGGAGCTTGATACCTCTACAGTAGGGTTCTCTTAATACGCTGAATATGATGGTGTGATTTTCATTAAGGTTCTATAACTTTTAGGGGGTATTTCCCCTTTTTTCGAAAATCAGCCAAATTTCCTCAGGCGCGTAACTTTTGATGGGTACGACTAAACTTGAAGAAACTTATATATCTGAAATTAGCATTAAATCTGGTTCTTTTGATGTATCTATTGCTGAAATTAGCATTAAATCTGGTTCTTTTGATGTATCTATTGCTGAAATTAGCATTAAATCTGGTTCTTTTGATGTATCTATTGCTATCAAAATCCCTTTTTCTAGTTTCGTTTACCATTGAGCCGGGTCGCTCCTTACTTACAGTTCGTTACCACGAACTGTTTGATAATTTATAGTATGTAGGCGAGAAACTAAAGTTGTTTTCTTCCATCAAGACCTAAAGGAAACCTGAAAAAGAAAAATGTCAACTTATATTTACGCGCATGAGGACAACCTTTTTGCTATTATGTATAGCTTACTTACGGGAAACTGAAGCTGTTTTCTTTCAAGTTTACTCAAAGAGAACCTGAAAAAAATATCAAAAATTAGTCATATACTGAAGAATAATCTTTTTCAAATAAGATATAACTCACTTACGTGAAACTGAAGTTGTTGTTTTCCATATTGACTCAAAGGGCACCTGAAAAAATATCGAAGATTAGTCATATGCTTAAGAACAATGATTTTCAAATAATTTATAACTTACTTTCGTGAAACTGAAGCTGTTTTCTTTCAAGTTTAGTCAAAGGGAACCGGAAAAAAAAACATCAAAAATTAGTCATATACTGAAGAATAATCTTTTTCAAATAAGATATAACTCACTTACGTGAAACTGAAGTTGTTGTTTTCCATATTGACTCAAAGGGCACCTGAAAAAATATCAAATATTAGTCATATGCTTAAGAACAATGATTTTCAAATAATGTATAACTTACTTAAGTGAAACTGAAGATGTTTTCTTTCAAGTTTACTCAAAGGAAACCTGAAAAAAATATCAAAAATTAGTCATATACTGAAGAATAATCTTTTTCAAATAAGATGTAACTCACTTACGTGAAACTGAAGTTGTTGTTTTCCATATTGACTCAAAGGGCACTTGAAAAAATATCGAATATTAGTCATATGCTTAAGAACAATCATTTTCAAATACTTTATAATTTACTTATGTGACATTGAAGTTGTATTCTTCCATGTTGACTCAAAAGAAACCTAAAAAAGGAAAATATCAAACATTTACGTGAAACTGAAGTATTTTTTTCATGTTTACACAAAGGGAATCTGAAAAAGAAGACCAATAAAATATTATTCATATGCTTAAGAATAATCTTTTTCGAATAATTTATAACTTACATACGTGAAACTGAATTTGTTTTCTTCCATGTTGACTCAAAGTGAACCTGAAAAAGAAAATATCAAATATTGGTCATATTCTTAAGAACAATCATTTTCAAATAATTTATAACTTACTTACGTAAAACTGAAGCTGTTTTCTTCCATGTTGACTCAAAGAGAACCTGAAAAAGAGAAGCATCAAATGTTAGTCATATGCGTAAGAACAATCTTCTTCAAATTACTTATATCTTACTTACGTGAAACTGAGGTTTTTTCTTCCAAGTTGACTCAAAGGGAACCTGAAAAATAAAAATATAAAAAATTATTCATATTCTTAAGAACAATCTTTTTCAAATAGTTTATAACTGACTTAAGTATAACTGAAGTTTTTTTTTTTTTCATGTTGACTCAAAAACAACCTGAAAAAGAAAAAAATAAAATATTATTCATATGCTTAAGAACAATCTTCTTCAAATAGTTTATAAAACACTTGAGTGAAACTGATGTTTTTTCTTCCATGTTGACTCAAAGGGAACTTAAAAAAGAAAAATATCAAATATTATTAGTATGCTTAAAAATAATTTTTTTCAAAGTATTAATAATTTACTGACGTGAAACTGAGGTTTTTTTCTTCCATGTTGACTCAAAGGGAACCTTAAAAAGAAAAAGACCAACTATTTTTTACATGCTTAAGAACAATCTTTTTCAAATAATTTATAACTTACTTACGTGAAACTTAAGCTTTTTTTTCTTCCATATTGACTCAAAGGGAACCTGAAAAAAAAATTATTAAATATTAGGCATATGATTAAGTATAATATTTTTCAAATAATTTGTAACTTCCTTACGTTAAACTGAAATTGTTTTCTTTCATGTTGACTGAAAGGGAACATGAAAAAGAAAAATATCAAATGTCAGTCATATGCTTAAGAACAATCATATTCCAAAAATTTATGACTCATTTACATGAAAGTAAAGTTGTTTTCTTCCATGTTGACTCAAAGGGAACCTGAAAAAGAAAAATATCAAATATTAGTCCTATTCTTAAGAACATTCATTTTCAAATAATTTATTACTTACTTACGTGAAACTGAAGCTGTTCTCTTCCATTACTCAAAGGGAATTTGAAAAAAAAACATCAAAAATTAGTCATATACTTAAGAATAATCTTTTTTAAATAAGATGTAACTTACTTACGTGAAACTGAAGTTGTTTTCTTCCATGTTGACTCTTAAGGAACCGGAAAAATAAAAATATCAAATATTATTCATATGCTTAAGAACATTCTTCTTCAAATAATTTATAAAACACTTACGTTCAACTGATGTTTTTTCTTCCATGAGAACTCAAAGGGAACCTGAAAAAGAAAAAGATCAGATATTATTTATATGCTTGAAAACAAACTTTTTCAAATAATTTATAAATACTTATAAATTTATAATTTATGAATACTTCAACACAAGGGGAACCTGAAAAATGAGACCAATCAAATATTAATCATATGCTGAAGAACAGTCTTTTTTTGAATAATTTATAACTTACTTACGTGAAACTGAAGTTGTTATCTTCCATGTTGACTCAAAGGGAACCTGAAAAGGAAAGATATGAAATATTAGTCATAGCTTAAGATCAATCATTTTCAAATACTTTATAACTGATTTACGTGAAATTGAAGTTTTTTTCTTCGATGTTGACTTAAAGCGAACCTGAAAAAGAAAAAATATCAAATATTAGTCATAGCTTAAGAACAATCACTTTCAAATATTTTATAACTTACTTACGTGAAACTGAGGTTTTTTTCTTCCATGATGACTCAAAGGGACCCTGAAATAGAAAAACACCAAATACTATTTACATGCTTAAGAACAGTCTTTTTCAATTAATTTATAAGTTATTTACGTGAAACTGAAGCTTTTTTCTTCCATGTTGACTCAAAGGGAACCTGAAATTTTTTTTATTAAATATTAGGCATACGATTAAGTATAATATTTTTCAAATAATTTATAATTTACTTACGTTAAACTGAAATTGTTTTCTTTCATGTTGACTGAAAGGGAACATGAAAAAGAAAAATATCAAATGTCAGTCATATGCTTAAGAGTAATCATTTTCAAATAATGTATAACTTACTTACGTGAAAGTAAAGTTGTTTTCTTCCATGTTGACTCAAAGGGAACCTGAAAGAGAAAAATATCTAATATTAGTCATATGCTTAAGAACAATCATTTTCAAATAATTTATAACTTACTTACGTAAAACTGAAGCTGTTTTCTTCCATGTTTACTCAAAGGGAACCTGAAAAAAAAACATCAAAAATTTGTCATATACTTAAGAATAACCTTTTTCAAATAAAATATAACTCACTTACGTGAAACTGAAGTTGTTGTTTTCCATATTGATTCAAAGGGCACCTGAAAAAGATATCAAATATTAGTCATATGCGATATTATTCCTATCAGATATTATTTATATGCTTAAAAACAATCTTTTTAAAATAATTTATAAAATACTTACGCGAAATTGAAGTTTTTTCTTCCATGTTTTACTCAAAAGGGAACCTGAAAAAGAAAAATATCAAATGTTAGTCATGTGCTTAAGAACAATCAATTTCAAATAATTTATAACTTACTTACGTAAAACTGAAGCTGTTTTCTTCCATTACTCAAAGGGAACCTGAAAAAAAAACATCAAAAATTTGTCATATACTTAAGAATAACCTTTTTCAAATAAAATATAACTCACTTACGTGAAACTGAAGTTGTTGTTTTCCATATTGATTCAAAGGGCACCTGAAAAAAATATCAAATATTAGTCATATGCGATATTATTCCTATCAGATATTATTTATATGCTTAAAAACAATCTTTTTAAAATAATTTATAAAATACTTACACGAAATTGAAGTTTTTTCTTCCATGTTTTACTCAAAAGGGAACCTGAAAAAGACAAATACCAAATATTAGGCATTTGCTTAAGAACAATCTTATTCATATAATTTGTAAGTTATTTACGTGAAACTGAAGCTGTTTTCTTCCATGATTACTCAAAGGGAACCTGAAAAAAAATGATCAAATATTAGTCATATGCTTAAGAATAATCTTTTTCAAATAAGATAGAACTCACTTACGTGAAACTGAAGTTGTTTTCTTCCATGTTGACTCAGAGGGCACTTGAAAAAGACAAATTTAAAATGTTATTCATATGCTTAAGAAAAATCTTTTTCAAATAATTTATAACTTACCTACGTGAAACTGAATTTGTTTTTTTTTTTCATGTTAACACAAGGGGAACCTGAAATAGAAGACCAATCAAATATTATTCATATGCTTTTTTCGAATAATTTATAACTTACTTATGTGAATTTTAAGTTGTTTTCTTCCATGTTGACTCAAAAGGAACCTGAAAAAATTAAAATATTATTCATATGCTTAAGAACAATCTTTTTCAAATAATTTATAACTTACTTACGTGAAATTGAATTTTTTTTTTACAACGGTTAACACAACGGGAACCTGAAAAAGAAGACCAATCAAATACTATTCATATGCTTAAGAACAATCTTTTTTCGGAAAATTTATAACTTACGTACGTGAAACTGAAGTTGTTTTCTTCCATGTTGACTCAAAGGGAACCTGAAAAAGAAAAAGATCAAATATAAGTCATACCTTAAGAATAATCATCTTCAAATACTTTGTAATTTACTTACGTGAAATTGAAGTTGTTTTCTTCTATGTTGACTCAAAAGAAACCTGAAAAAGGAAAATATAAAACATTTACGGGAAACTGAAGTCTTTTTTCATGTTAACACAAGGGGAATCTGAAAAAGAAGACCAATAAAATATTATTCATATGCTTAAGAACAACGTTCTTCAAATAATTTATAACTTACCTACGTGAAACTGAAGTTGATTTTTTTTTTCATGTTAACACAAGGGGAACCTGAAATAGAAGACCAATCAAATATTATTCATGTGCTTTTTTCAAATATTTTATAACTTACTTACGTCAAACTGAAGTTGTTTTTCTTCCATGTTGACTCAAAGGGAACCTGAAAAAGAGAAACATCAAATATTAGTCATATGCTTAAGAGCAATCATTTTGAAATAATTTATAACTTATATGTGAAATTGAAGTTGGTTTCTTCCATGTTGACTCAAAAGGAACCTGAAAAAAGTAAAATATTATTAATATGCTTAAGAACAATCTTTTTCAAATAATTTATAACTTACTTACGTGAAACTGAATTTTTTTTTTACAACGGTTAACACAACGGGAACCTGAAAAAGAAGACCAATCAAATATTATTCATATGCTTAAGAACAATGTTTTTTCGAATAATTTATAACGTACTTACGTGAAACTAAAGTTGTTTTCTCCCATGTTGACCCAAAGTGAACCTGAAAAAGAAAAATATCAAATATTATTCATACGCTTAAGAAAAATCATTTTCAAATACTTTGTAACTTACTTACGTGAAATTGAAGTTGTTTTCTTCCATGTTGACTCAAAAGAAACCTGAAAAAGGAAAATATAAAACATTTACGGGAAACTGAAGTCTTTTTTCATGTTAACACAAGGGGAATCTGAAAAAGAAGACCAATCAAATATTAGTCATATGATTAATATCAATACTTTTCGAATAAATTATAACTTACTTACGTAGAGCTGTTTTTGTTTTGTTTCATAAAAAATCATAGGGAACCTGAAAAAGAAAAATGTAAAGTATTATTTATACGACATAGAAAAGTCATTTTGAAATAATTTATAAATTACTTACGTGAAACTGAAGTTGTTTTCTTTCATGTTGTCTTAGAAGTAACCTGAAAAAGAAAAGTATCAAATATTACTCATTTGCGTAAGAACAGTCTTCTTCAAATTACTTATATCTTACTTACGTGAAACTAAGGTTTTTTCTTCCAAGTTTACTCAAAGGGAACCTGAAAAAGAAAAAGATCAAATACTATTTATATGCTTAAGAACAATCTTTTTCAAATAGTTTATAACTTACTTACGTGAAACTTAAGTTGTTTTTCTTCCATGTTGACACAAAGGGAATATGAAAATAAAAATATCAAATATTATTCATATGAATCATAACATTCTTCTCGAAGTAAATTATAACACCCTTACGTGAAACTGATGTTTTTTCTTCCATGTTGACTCAAGGGGAACCTGAAAAAAGAAAAATATCAAGTATTAGTCATATGGGTTAGAACAATCTTTTTCAAATAATATATAACTTACATAAGTGAAACTAACTTTTTTTTCTTCCATGATAACTCAAAGAGAACCTAAAAAAAGAAAAGTGTCAAATATTAGTCATATGCTTAAGAACAATCTATCCAATAATTTATATCTTACTTCCGTGAAACTGAGGTTTTTTCTTCCAAGTTGACTCAAAGGGAACCTGAAAAAGAAAAATATAAAATATTATTCATATGCTTAAGAACAATCTTTTTCAAATAGTTTATAACTTACTTACGTGAAACTGAAGTTTTTTTTTTCATGTTGACACACAGGGAAACTGAAAAGAAAAATATCAAATATTATTCATATGCTTAAGAACAATTCTTTTGAAATAATTTATAACTTACGTGAAAATGTTGACTCAAAGGGAATATGGAAAAGAAAAATATAAAACATTATTCATATGCTTAAGAACATTCTGCGCGAAGTAATTTATAACTTACGTAAAACTGAAGTTGTTTTTTCCATGTTGACTCAAATGAAACCTAAAAAAGAAAAATATCAAATATTATTCATATGCTTAATAATAATTTTTTTTTCGAGTTATTAGTAATTTACTTACGTGAAACTGAGGTTTTTTTCTTCCATGTTGACTCATAGGGAACCTGAAAAAGAAAAAGACCAACTATTTTTTATATGCTTAAGAACAATCTTTTTCAAATAATTTATAAAATACTTATGTGAAATTGAAGTTTTTTCTTCCAGGTATGACTCAAAAGGAACCTGAAAAAAAAATTATCAAATATTAGTCATATGATTAAGTATAATCTTTTTCAAATTATTTATAACTTACGTGAAACTGAAGTTGTTTTTTTCATGTTGACACAAAGGTAACCTGAAAAAGAAGACCAATCAAATATTATTCATATGCTTAAGAACAATATTTTTCGAATATTTTATAAGTTACTTACATGACATTAACATTGATTCCTTTCTTTTTGACTCAAATGGAACCTGAAAAAGAAAAATATCAAGCACTGGATTAGTGGTTGTTTAATTCCTTTTTCCAATAGTTTATAACTTATTTATGTCAAGTTGAAGTTGTTTTTCTTCCATGACCTAGGGGAAAACTGAAAAAGAAAAATATCAAATATTAGGCATACGCTTAAGAAAAATTTTTTAGAAATTACTTATGTGAAACAGAAGCTGTTTTCTTTCAAAGGGAACCTGAAAAAAAATATATCAAATATCAGTCATATACTTGAGAATAATCTTTTTCGAGTAAGATATAACTCACTTACGTGAAACTGAAGTTGTTGTTTTCCTTGTTGACTCAAAGGGCACCTGAAAAAGCAAATATCAAATATTAGTCATATGCTTAAAAACAATCATTTTCAAATAATTTATAACTTACTTACGTGAGAGTGAAGTTGTTTTCTTCCATTTCGACTCAAAAGTAACCTGAGAAAAAGAAAAATTTAAAATATTATTCATACGCTTAAGAACAATCTTTTTCAAATAATTTATAAAATACTTACGTTAAACAGATGTTTTTTCTTCCATGTGGACTCAAAGGGAACCTGAAAAAGAAAAAGCTCAGATATTATTTATATGCTTAAGAACAATCTTTTTCAAATAATTTATAAATTACTTACGTGAAATTGAAGTTTTTCTTCCATGTTTTACTCAAAAGGGAACCTGAAAAAGACAAATACCAAATATTAGTCATATGCTTAAGAACAATCTTATTCATATAATTTATTACCTATTTACGTGAAACTGAAGTTGTTCCATGTTGACTCAAAGGGAACCTGAAAAAAAAATTATCAAATATTAGTCATATGCTTAAGAATAATCTTTTTCAAATGAGATATAACTCACTTACATGAAACTGAATTTGTTTTCTTCCATGTAGACTCAGAGGGCACTTGAAACAAACAAATTTAAAATATTATTCATATGCTTAAGAACAATCTTTTTCAAATAATTAAAAAAACTTTTTCCACAGAATAAGTTTTTCAAAGAAAAGTAGAGAACTCCATTAATAAAAAATGAGCAAAAATAAAATAAAATAATCTACCAAGCTCGAAACTACCAAAAATCAGCATCGATAAATAAATGAAATCCAAAACGAACAGAAATTACAATAAATAACCGAGTCAAACTCAAAACGAGCAGAAATTAACATAAGTTGGGCGAAAAACCCCTATGCATTGCCAAGGCCAGACAAAATTTGCACTTTACTGAAAAAAATATAATTTTTTTTACTTTCATAACTTTAACAAATCAAATAGTTTTAACATTTTGATTACTAAATATCAATATATGTATATTAAACTGACAATGCACATTCATTTGCATTTTTTCAGTAAAGTGTAAATTTTGTTCTGGCCTTGGGAAGGTATAGCGGTTTTGCACCCAACTTATGTTAATTTCTGCTCGTTTTGAGTTTGACTCGGTTATTTATTGTGATATCTGTTCGTTTTGAGTTTCATTTATTTATCGGTGCTGATTTGTGGTAATTTCAGGCTGGGTAGATTATTTGATTTTATTTTTGCTCATTTTTTGTTTAATGGAGTTCTTTACTTTTCTTTGAAAAGCTTATGTTGTGGAAAAAGCTTTTTTAATTAATTTTTGTTCGTTTTATATTGACATAGTCTTTTCAGAGAAAAAGATAATAATACTTTAAATATTTTTGTTTTTTTAAGAATTTACAGTTTGGAATGCTATTTGTATGCTGGAGAAAAATTTTCAGCAATTTTTAACAACATACACCCTCTTAAAAATTTGGACACAAATAGTAGCGTTTAATTTAGTTTCATAACTCCTCTAGTTGACCTGAAATGGAAACTTGATACAATTCGCAAAAAATTCTGTTTACTTTCTTTGATAGCTTGGATATATTTACGCTATTTTGATTTGGTTAAATTTTAAGAGCAGAAGCAGCCCCGAAAGTTTGAACATAACTCATTTAGGTGTAATTGAAGCTACTCTTTTCAAAGTTACCGTACTACACATCTGAAAAAGAAAAATATCAAATATTATTCCCAGTTAAAGAGCAAACTTTTTGGGGTAATTCATATCTTAATTACGTAAAATTAAAGTTGTTAGCCTCCATGTTTACTCAAAGAGAACCTGAAAAAAATATCAAAAATTAGTCATATACTGAAGAATAATCTTTTTCAAATAAGATATAACTCACTTACGTGAAACTGAAGTTGTTGTTTTCCATATTGACTCAAAGGGCACCTGAAAAAATATCGAAGATTAGTCATATGCTTAAGAACAATGATTTTCAAATAATTTATAACTTACTTTCGTGAAACTGAAGCTGTTTTCTTTCAAGTTTAGTCAAAGGGAACCGGAAAAAAAAACATCAAAAATTAGTCATATACTGAAGAATAATCTTTTTCAAATAAGATGTAACTCACTTACGTGAAACTGAAGTTGTTGTTTTCCATATTGACTCAAAGGGCACCTGAAAAAATATCAAATATTAGTCATATGCTTAAGAACAATGATTTTCAAATAATTTATAACTTACTTACGTGAAACTGAAGATGTTTTCTTTCAAGTTTAATCAAAGGAAACCTGAAAAAAATATCAAAAATTAGTCATATACTGAAGAATAATCTTTTTCAAATAAGATGTAACTCACTTACGTGAAACTGAAGTTGTTGTTTTCCATATTGACTCAAAGGGCACTTGAAAAAATATCGAATATTAGTCATATGCTTAAGAACAATCATTTTCAAATACTTTATAATTTACTTATGTGACATTGAAGTTGTATTCTTCCATGTTGACTCAAAAGAAACCTAAAAAAGGAAAATATCAAACATTTACGTGAAACTGAAGTATTTTTTTCATGTTTACACAAAGGGAATCTGAAAAAGAAGACCAATAAAATATTATTCATATGCTTAAGAATAATCTTTTTCGAATAATTTATAACTTACATACGTGAAACTGAATTTGTTTTCTTCCATGTTGACTCAAAGGGAGCCTGAAAAATAAAATATAAAATATTAGTCATATGCTTAAGAACAATCTTTTTGAAGTAATTTATAACTTACTTACGTGAAACTGAAGTTGTTTTCTTCCATGTTGATTCAAAAGGAACCTGAAAAAGAAAATATCAAACATAAGCCATATGCTCAAGAACTATCTTTTTCAAATTATTTATAACTTTCTTACGTGAAACTGAAGTTATTTTCCTCCATGTTGACTCAAAAGGAACCTGAAAAAGAAAAATATAATATATTATTCATCTGCTTAAGAACAATCTTTTTCAAATAATTTATAACTGACTTACGTATAACTGAAGTTTTTTTTTTTTTCATGTTGACTCAAAAACAACCTGAAAAAGAAAAAAATAAAATATTATTCATATGCTTAAGAACAATCTTCTTCAAATAGTTTATAAAACACTTGAGTGAAACTGATGTTTTTTCTTCCATGTTGACTCAAAGGGAACCTGAAAAAGAAAAATATCAAATATTATTCATATGCTTAAAAGTAATTGTTTTTCAAATTATTAATAATTTACTTACGTGAAACTGAGGTTTTTTTCTTCCATGTTGACTCAAAGGGAACCTGAAAAAGAAAAAGACCAACTATTTTTTATATGCTTAAGAACAATCTTTTTCAAATAATTTATAAGTTATTTACGTGAAACTGAAGCTTTTTTTTCTTCCATGTTGACTCAAAGGGAAACTGAAAAAAAAATTATTAAATATTAGGCATATGATTAAGTATAATATTTTTCAAATAATTTGTAACTTCCTTACGTTAAACTGAAGTTGTTTTCTTCCATGTTTATTCAAGATGCACCTGAAAAAGAAAAATACTAGATATCAGTCCTATGCCTAGGAACAAACATCTTGAGATTTTGTATAGCTTACTTGCGTAAAACTGATGCTGTTTCCTCCAATGCAAATTCAAGAGGAACCTGAAAAAGAAAATCACAAATGTTATTCATATGCTTAAGAACAATCTTTTTGAAATATTTTATAACTTAATTACGTGAAACTGAAGCTGTTCTCTTCCATTACTCAAAGGGAATTTGAAAAAAAAACATCAAAAATTAGTCATATACTTAAGAATAATCTTTTTCAAATAAGATGTAACTCACTTACGTGAAACTGAAGTTGTTTTCTTCCATGTCGACTCAAAAAGAACCTGAGAAAAAGAAAAATATAAAATATTATTCATATGCTTAAGAACAATCTTTTTCAAATAATTTATAAAACACTTACGTTCAACTGGTGTATTTTCTTCCATGAGAACTCAAAGGGAACCTGAAAAAGAAAAAGATCAGATATTATTTATATGCTTGAAAACAAACTTTTTCAAATAATTTATAAATACTTATAAATTTATAATTTATGAATACTTCAACACAAGGGGAACCTGAAAAATGAGACCAATCAAATATTAATCATATGCTGAAGAACAGTCTTTTTTTGAATAATTTATAACTTACTTACGTGAAACTGAAGTTGTTTTCTTCAATGTTGACTCAAAGGGAACCTGAAAAGGAAAAATATCAAATATTAGTCATAGCTTAAGATCAAACATTTTCAAATAATTTATAACTTACTTACGTGAAACTGAAGTTTTTTTCTTCGATGTTGACTTAAAGCGAACCTGAAAAAGAAAAAATATCAAATATTAGTCATAGCTTAAGAACAATCACTTTCAAATATTTTATAACTTACTTACGTTAAACTGAGGTTTTTTCTTCCATGTTGACTCAAAGGGAACCTGAAAAAGAAAAAGACCAAATATTATTTACATGCTTAAGAACAATCTTTTTCAAATAATTTGTAACTTATTTACGTGAAACTGAAGCTTTTTTCTTCCATGTTGACTCAAAGGGAACCTGAAATTTTTTTTATTAAATATTAGGCATACGATTAAGTATAATATTTTTCAAATAATTTATAATTTACTTACGTTAAACTGAAATTGTTTTCTTTCATGTTGACTCAAAGGGAACATGAAAAAGAAAAATATCAAATGTCCGTCATATGCTTAAGAGTAATCATTTTCAAATAATTTATAACTTACTTGCATGAAAGTGAAATTGTTTTCTTCCATATTGACTCAAAGGGAACCTGAAAGAGAAAAATATCTAATGTTAGTCATATGCTTAAGAACAATCATTTTCAAATAATTTATAACTTACTTACGTAAAACTGAAGCTGTTTTCTTCCATGTTTACTCAAAGGGAACCTGAAAAAAAAACATCAAAAATTTGTCATATACTTAAGAATAACCTTTTTCAAATAAAATATAACTCACTTACGTGAAACTGAAGTTGTTGTTTTCCATATTGATTCAAAGGGCACCTGAAAAAGATATCAAATATTAGTCATATGCGATATTATTCCTATCAGATATTATTTATATGCTTAAAAACAATCTTTTTAAAATAATTTATAAAATACTTACGCGAAATTGAAGTTTTTTCTTCCATGTTTTACTCAAAAGGGAACCTGAAAAAGAAAAATATCAAATGTTAGTCATGTGCTTAAGAACAATCAATTTCAAATAATTTATAACTTACTTACGTAAAACTGAAGCTGTTTTCTTCCATTACTCAAAGGGAACCTGAAAAAAAAACATCAAAAATTTGTCATATACTTAAGAATAACCTTTTTCAAATAAAATATAACTCACTTACGTGAAACTGAAGTTGTTGTTTTCCATATTGATTCAAAGGGCACCTGAAAAAAATATCAAATATTAGTCATATGCGATATTATTCCTATCAGATATTATTTATATGCTTAAAAACAATCTTTTTAAAATAATTTATAAAATACTTACACGAAATTGAAGTTTTTTCTTCCATGTTTTACTCAAAAGGGAACCTGAAAAAGACAAATACCAAATATTAGGCATTTGCTTAAGAACAATCTTATTCATATAATTTGTAAGTTATTTACGTGAAACTGAAGCTGTTTTCTTCCATGATTACTCAAAGGGAACCTGAAAAAAAATGATCAAATATTAGTCATATGCTTAAGAATAATCTTTTTCAAATAAGATAGAACTCACTTACGTGAAACTGAAGTTGTTTTCTTCCATGTTGACTCAGAGGGCACTTGAAAAAGACAAATTTAAAATGTTATTCATATGCTTAAGAAAAATCTTTTTCAAATAATTTATAACTTACCTACGTGAAACTGAAGTTGTTTTTTTTTTTCATGTTAACACAAGGGGAACCTGAAATAGAAGACCAATCAAATATTATTCATATGCTTTTTTCGAATAATTTATAATTTACTTATGTGAAATTGAAGTTGGTTTCTTCCATGTTGACTCAAAAGGAACCTGAAAAAATTAAAATATTATTCATATGCTTAAGAACAATCTTTTTGAAATAATTTATAACTTACTCACGTGAAACTGAATTTTTTTTTTACAACGGTTAACACAACGGGAACCTGAAAAAGAAGACCAATCAAATACTATTCATATGCTTAAGAACAATCTTTTTTCGGAAAATTTATAACTTACGTACGTGAAACTGAAGTAGTTTTCTTCCATGTTGACTCAAAGGGAACCTGAAAAAGAAAAAGATCAAATATAAGTCATACCTTAAGAATAATCATCTTCAAATACTTTGTAATTTACTTACGTGAAATTGAAGTTGTTTTCTTCTATGTTGACTCAAAAGAAACCTGAAAAAGGAAAATATAAAACATTTACGGGAAACTGAAGTCTTTTTTCATGTTAACACAAGGGGAATCTGAAAAAGAAGACCAATAAAATATTATTCATATGCTTAAGAAAAATCTTTTTTCAAATAATTTATAACTTACCTACGTGAAACTGAAGTTGATTTTTTTTTTCATGTTAACACAAGGGGAACCTGAAATAGAAGACCAATCAAATATTATTCATGTGCTTTTTTCGAATAATTTATAACTTACTTACGTGAAACTGAAGTTGTTTTCTTCAATGTTGACTCAAAGGGAACCTGAAAAGGAAAAATATCAAATATTAGTCATAGCTTAAGAATAAACATTTTCAAATAATTTATAACTTACTTACGTGAAACTGAAGCTGTTTTCTTCCATGTTGACTCAAAGGGAACCTGAAAAAAAAATTAAATATTATTCATATGCTTAAGAACAATCTTTCTCAAATAATTTATAACTTACTTACGTGAAACTGAATTTCTTTTTACAACGGTTAACACAACGGGAATCTGAAAAAGAAGACCAATCAAATATTATTCATATGCTTAAGAACAATTTTTTGCGGATAATTTATAACGTACTTACGTGAAACTGAAGTTGTTTTCTTCCATGTTGACTGATAGGGAGCCTGAAAAAGAAAAATATCAAATATTATTCATACCTTAAGAATAATCATTTTCAAATACTTTGTAATTTACTTACGTGAAATTGAAGTTGTTTTCTTCCATGTTGACTCAAAAGAAACCTGAAAAAGGAAAATATAAAACATTTACGGGAAACTGAAGTCTTTTTTCATGTTAACACAAGGGGAATCTGAAAAAGAAGACCAATAAAATATTGTTCATATGCTTAAGAACAATCTTTTTCAAATAATTTATAACTTACTTACGTGAAACTGAAGTTGTTTTGTTTCATGTTGACTCAAAGGGAACGTGAAAGAGATAAATGTCAAATATTAGTCATATGCTTAAGAATAATCATTTTCGAATATTTTATAACTTACTTACGTAAAACTGAAGCTGTTTTCTTCCATGTTGATTCAAAGGGAACCTGAAAAAGAAAAGTATCAAATGTTAGTCATATGCTTAAAAGCAATCATTTTGAAATAATTTATATCTCACTTACGTGAAACTGAAGTTGTTTTCTTCCATGTTGACTCAAAAGGAACCTGAAAAAGAAAAATATAAAATATTATTCATATGCTTAAGAACAATCTTTTTCAAATAGTTTATAACTGACTTACGTGAAACTGAAGTTTTTTTTTTTTTCATGTTGACACAAAGGGAACCTGAAAAGAAAAATATAAAATATTATTCATATGCTTAAGAACAATCTTCTTGAAATAATTTATAAAACCCTTACGTGAAACTGATGTTTTTTCTTCCATGTTGACTCAAAGGGAACCTGAAAGAGAAAAATATCAAATATTATTCATATGCTTAAGAATAATCTTTTTGGAATAATTTATAACTTACTTACGTGAAACTGAAGTTGTTTTCTTCCATGTTGATTCAAATGGAACGTGAAAAAGAAAAATATCAAATGTTATTCATATGCTTAAAAGCAATCATTTTGAAATTATTTATAACTCACTTACGTAAAACTGAAGCTGTTTTCTTCCATGTTGACTCAAAAGGAACCTGAAAAAGAAAAATATAAAATATTATTCATATGCTTAAGAACAATCTTTTTCAAATAGTTTATAACTTACTTACGTGAAACTGAAGTTTTTTTTTTCATGTTGACACACAGGGAACCTGAAAAGAAAAATATCAAATATTATTCATATGCTTAAGAACAATTCTTTTCAAATAATTTATAACTTACGTGAAATTGTTGACTCAAAAGGAACCTGAAAAAGAAAAATATAAAATATTATTCATATGCTTAAGAACAATCTTCTTGAAATAATTTATAAAACCCTTACGTGAAACTGATGTTTTTTCTTCCATGTTGACTCAAAGGGAATCTGAAAAAAAATACCAAATTTTATTCATATGCTCAAGAAATGTTTTCTGAAATTATTAATAATTTACTTACGTTAAACTGAGGTTTTTTTCTTCCATGTTGATTCAAAGGGAACCTGAAAAAGAAAAAGATCAACTGTTATTCATGTGCTTGAGAACAATGTTTTTCAAATAATTTATAAAATACTTATGTGAAATTCAAGTTTTTTGTTCCATGTTTGACTCTAAAGGGAACCTGAAAAAGACAAATATCAAATATTAGGCGTATGCTTAAGAACAATCTTTTTCAAATTATTTGTAACTTACGTGAAACTGAAGTTGTTTTTTTCATGTTGACACAAAGGTAACCTGAAAAAGAAGACCAATCAAATATTATTCATATGCTTAAGAACAATATTTTTCGAATATTTTATAACTTACTTACGTTAAATTGAAGTTGTTTTCTGCCATGTTGACTCAAAGGGTACATGAAAAAGAAAATACCAACTGTATTTTATATTTCTAAAATCTATAATTTTCAATTTACTTGCAACCTATCTACGTATAACTAAAGATGTTTTTCTCAATTTTAACCTGATAGAAAACTGAAAAAGAAAAATATCAAATATTAGTCATACGCTTAAGAAAAATCATTTAGAAATTACTTATGTGAAACAGAAGCTGTTTTCTTTCAAAGGGAACCTGAAAAAAAATATATCAAATATCAGTCATATACTTGAGAATAATCTTTTTCGAGTAAGATATAACTCACTTACGTGAAACGGAAGTTGTTGTTTTCCTTGTTGACTCAAAAGGTACCTGAAAAAGAAAAATATCAAATGTTAGTCATATGCTTAAAAACAATCATTTTCAAATAATTTATAACTTACTTACGTGAGAGTGAAGTTGTTTTCTTCCATTTCGACTCAAAAGTAACCTGAGAAAAAGAAAAATTTAAAATATTATTCATACGCTTAAGAACAATCTTTTTCAAATAATTTATAAAATACTTACGTTAAACAGATGTTTTTTCTTCCATGTGGACTCAAAGGGAACCTGAAAAAGAAAAAGCTCAGATATTATTTATATGCTTAAGAACAATCTTTTTCAAATAATTTATAAATTACTTACGTGAAATTGAAGTTTTTCTTCCATGTTTTACTCAAAAGGGAACCTGAAAAAGACAAATACCAAATATTAGTCATATGCTTAAGAACAATCTTATTCATATAATTTATTACCTATTTACGTGAAACTGAAGTTGTTCCATGTTGACTCAAAGGGAACCTGAAAAAAAAATTATCAAATATTAGTCATATGCTTAAGAATAATCTTTTTCAAATGAGATATAACTCACTTACATGAAACTGAATTTGTTTTCTTCCATGTAGACTCAGAGGGCACTTGAAACAAACAAATTTAAAATATTATTCATATGCTTAAGAACAATCTTTTTCAAATAATTAAAAAAACTTTTTCCACAGAATAAGTTTTTCAAAGAAAAGTAGAGAACTCCATTAATAAAAAATGAGCAAAAATAAAATCAAATAATCTACCAACCTCTAAACTACCAAAAATCAGCATCGATAAATAAATGAAATCCAAAACGAACAGAAATTAAAATAAATAACCGAGTCAAACTCAAAACGAGCAGAAATTAACATAAGTTGGGCGAAAAACCCCAAGGCCAGGACAAAATTTGCACTTTACTGAAAAAAATATAATTTTTTTTACTTTCATAACTTTAATAAATCAAATAATTTTAACATTTTGATTACTAAATTTCACTATATGTATATTAAACTGACAATGCACATTCATTTGTATTTTTTCTGTAAAGTACAAATTTGTTCTGGCCTTGGGAAGGCATAGGGGTTTTGCGCCCAACTTATGTTAATTTCTGCTCGTTTTGAGTTTGACTCGGTTATTTATTGTGATATCTGTTCGTTTTGAGTTTCATTTATTTATCGGTGCTGATTTGTGGTAATTTCAGGCTGGGTAGATTATTTGATTTTATTTTTGCTCATTTTTTGTTTAATGGAGTTCTTTACTTTTCTTTGAAAAGCTTATGTTGTGGAAAAAGCTTTTTTAATTAATTTTTGTTCGTTTTATATTGACATAGTCTTTTCAGAGAAAAAGATAATAATACTTTAAATATTTTTGTTTTTTTAAGAATTTACAGTTTGGAATGCAATTTGTATGCTGGAGAAAAGTTTTCAGCAATTTTTTAAAATATACACCCTCTTAAAATTCTGGACACAAATAGTAGCGTTTACTTTAGTTTCATACCTCCTCTAGTTGACCTGAAATGGAAACTTGATACCTTTCGCAAAAAATTCTGATTACTTTCTTTAATAGCTTGGATATACTTACGCTATTTTGATTTGGTTAAATTTTAAGAGCAGAAGCAGCCCCGAAAGTTTGAACTTTTATAACTTATTTACGTGAAACTGAAGCTTTTTTCTTCCTTGTTGACTCAAAGCGAACCTGAAAAAAAAATTATCAGATATTAGTCTTATGATTAAGTTTAATCTTTATGAAATAATTTATAACTTACTTACGGGAGACCGAAGTTATTTTTTTTTCATGTTGACACAAAGGTAACCTGAAAAAGAAGGCCAATCAAATATTATTCATATGCTTAAGAACAATGTTTTTCGAATACTTTATAATTAACTTACGTGAAACTGAAGTTGTTTTCTTCCATGTTTAGTCAAAGGAAACCTGAAAAAGAAAAATATCAAGTGATAGTCGTATGCGTAAGAGCAATCATTTTAAAATAATTTATAACTTACTTACGCTAAACTAAAGATGTTTTCTTCCATGTTGACTGAAAGGAAACCGGAAAAAGATATAAAATATTAGTCATATGCTTAAGAATAATCTTTTCCAAATAAGATGTAACTCACTTCCGTGAAACTGAAGTTGTTTTCTTCCATGTTGGCTCAGAGAGAACTAGAAAGATACAAATATGAGACGTTAGAATTATGCTTATGAACAATCATTACCAAATAGTTTATAAGATACTTTCATCAAATTGACGTTGTTTTCTTATATTTTAACTCAAAGGGAACCTGAAAAAGAAATTATTAAATATTAGTCATATACTTAAGAAGAATCCTTTTCAAATAAGATATAACTCGCTTACTTACGTGAAACTGAAGTTGTTTTCTTCCATGTTGACTCAAGGGGAAAATGAAAAAGAAAAATATCAAATATTAGTCATATGCCTAAGAACAATCTTTTTGAAATAATTTATAACTTACTTACGTGAAACTAAAGTTGTTTTCTTCCATATTGATTCAGAGGGAACTTGAAAAAATCAAATATAAGTCATATATTTAAGAATAATCTTTTTCAAATTAGATATAACTCACTTACGTGAAACTGAAGTTGTTGTTCTCCATGTTGTCTCAAAATTCACCTGAAAAAGAAAAATATCAAACTTTGGTCATATGCTTAAGAACAATCATTTTCAAATAATTTATAACTTACGTGAAACTGAAGTTGTTTTCTTCCATGTTGACTCGGGAACCGGAAAAAAAATTATCAAACATTAGTCATATGCTTAAGAATAATCTTTTTCAAATAAGATATAACCCATATACGTGATACTGAAGCTGTTTTCTTCCATGTTGACTCAAAGGGAACCTGAAAGAAAAAAATATCAAATATTAGTCATATGCTTAAGAACAATCTTTTTCAAATAATTCATAACTTACCTACTTGAAACTGAAGCTGTTTTCCTCCATGTTGACTAAGAGAACCTGAAAAAATATCAAATATTAGTCATATACTTAAGAATAATCTTTTTCAACTTAAGATATAACTCACTTACGTTGAACTGAAGTTGTTGTTATCCTTGTTGACTCAAAAGGCGCCTGAAAAAGAAAAATATCAAATGTTATTCATATGCTTAAGAACAATTTTTTTCGAATAATTTATAACTTACTTACGTGAAACTGAAGTTGTTTTCTTCCATGTTCACTCGAAGGGAACCTGAAAAAAAAAATTTCAAATATTAGTCATATGCTTAAGAATAATCTTTTTCAAATAAGATATAACCCATTTACTCGAAACTGAAGTTGTTTTATTCCATGTTGACTCAAAGGGAACCTGAAAGAGGAAAATATCAAATATTAGTCATATGCTTAAAAACAATTATTTTAAAATAATTTATAACTTACTTCCTTAAAACTGAAGCTGTTTTCCTCCATGTTGACTAAGAGAACCTTAAAAAATATCAAATATTAGTCATATACTTAAGAATAATCTTTTTCAACTTAAGATATAACTCACTCACGTTGAACTGAAGTTGTTGTTTTCCATGCTGACTCAAAAAGCACATGAAAAAGAAAAATATCAAATGTTTGTCATATGCTTAAGAACAATCTTTTCGAATAATTTATAACATACTTGCGTGAAACTGAAGCTGTTTTCGTCCATGTTGACTCAAAGGGAACCTGAAAAAAAATCAAATATTAGTCATATACTTAAGAATAATCTTTATCAAATAAGATATAACTCACATACGTGAAGCTGAAGTTGTTTTGTTCCATATTGACTCAAAGGGAACCTGAAAAAGAAAAAGATAAATGTTATTCATGTGCTTAAGAACAATGTTTTTCAAATAATTTATAAAATACTTATGTGAAATTCAAGTTTTTTGTTCCATGTTTGACTCAAAAGGGAACCTGAAAAAGACAAATATATAATATTAGGCATATGCTTAAGAACAATCTTTTTCAAATAATTTGTAACTTATTTACGTGAAACTGAAGCTTTTTTCTTCCATGTTGACTCAAAGGGAACCTGTAAAATAATTTATCAAATATTATTCTTATGATTAAGTGTAATCTTTTTCAAATAATTTATAACTTACTTACGTGAAACCGAAGTTTTTTTCCTGCTAACCTGAAAAAGAAGACCAATCAAATATTATTCATATGCTTAAGAACAATCTTTTACAACTTACTTACGTGAAACTGAAGTTGTGTTCTTCCATGTTGACTCAAAGGGAACCTGAAAAAAAATATCAAATATTAATCATATATTTGAGAATAATCTTTTTCAAATAAGATATAACTCACTTAGGTGAAACAGAAGTTGTTGTTTTCCATGTTGACTCAAAGGCCACTTGAAAAAAAAATGTCAAATGTTAGTCATATGCTTAAGAGCAATTAATTTCAAATAACTTATAACTTACTTACGTAAAACTGAAGATGTTTTCTTCCATGTTGATTCAAAGGGAACCTGAAAAAGAAAAATATCAAATGTTAGTCATATGCTTAAGAACAATCATTTTCAAATATTTTACAAATTACTTACGTGAAACTGAAGCTTTCTTCCATGTTGACTCAAAGGGAACCTGAAAAAATTATTAAATATTATTCATAAGCTTAAGAATAATCTTTTTTAAATAAGATATAATTTACTTATGCGAAACCGAAGTTGTTTTCTTTCATCTTGATTCAAAGGGAACCTGAAAGATAAAAATATCTAATATTAGTTATATGTATAAGAACAATATTTTTCAAATAATTTATAACTTACTTACGTAAAACTGAAACTGTCTTCTTCTATGTTTACTCAAAGGGAACCTGGAAAAAAAATATCAAGTATTAGTCGTATATTTAAGAATTATCTTTTTCAAATAAGTTATAACTCACTTACGTGAAACTGAAGTTGTTGTTTTCCATGTTGAATCAAAGAGAACCTGAGAAAGAAAAATATCAAATGTTAGTTATATGCTTAAGAACAATCATTTTCAAATAAAATACAACTTACATGCGTGAAACTGAAGCTTTCTTCCATGTTGACTCAAAGGGAACCTGAAAAAAAATTATGAAATATTAGTCATATGATTAAGAATAATCTTTTCAAATAAGATATAATTCACTTACGTGAAACTGAAGTTGTTTTCTTCCATGTTGACTCAAAGGGAACCTGAAAGAGAAAAATATTAAATATTAGTCATATGCTTAAGAACAATCATCTTCAAATAATTTATAACTTAAACGTGGAACTGAAGCTGTTTTCTTCCATGTTGACTCAAAGGGAACCTGAAAAAAAATATCAAGTACTAGTCATATATTTAAGAATTATCTTTTTCAAATAAGTTATAACTCACTTACGTGAAACTGAAGTTGTTGTTTTCGATGTTGAATCAAAGGGAACCTGAAAAAGAGAAATATCAAATTTTAGTTATATGCTTAAGAACAATCTTTTTGAAATAATTTACAACTTACTTACGCTAAACTGAAGCTGTTTTCTTCCATTTTGACTCAAAGTGAGCCTGAAAAAAAATTATCAAATATTAGTCATATACTTAAGAAGAAACCTTTTCAAATAAGATATAACTCACTTACGCGAACGGAAGTTGTTTTTTTCCATGTTGATTCAAACGGCTTCTGAAAGAGAAAAGTATAATATATTAGTCATATGCTTAGGAACAATCTTATTCAAATCATTTATAACTTACTTACGTGAAACTAAAGTTGTTTTCTTCCATGTTGTCTTAAAGAGAAACTGAAAAAAATTTATCAAATATTAGTCATATACTTAAGAATAATCTTTTTCAAATAAAATACGACTCAGTTATGTTGAACTGAAGGTTTTGTCTTCCATGTTGACTCAAAGGGAATCTGAAAAAATTATTAAATATTATTCATGTGCTTAAGATTAATCATTTTTAAATAATTTATAACTTACTTACGCGAAACTGAAGCTGTTTTCTTCCATGTTGATTCAAAGGAAATCTGAAAGAGAAAAATATCAAATATTAGTCATATGCTTAAGAACAATCATTTTCAAATATTTTACAACTTACATGCGTGAAACTGAAGCTTTCTTCCATGTTGACTCAAAGGGAACCTGAAAAAAAATTATTAAATATTAGTCATATGCTTAAGAATAATCTTTTTCAAATAAGATATAACTCACTTACTTGAAACTGAAGTTGTTGTTTTCCATGTTGACTCAAAGGGAACCTGAAAGAGAAAAATATCTAATATTAGTCATATGCTTAAGAACAATCATTTTAAATAATTTATAACTTACATACGTGAAACTGAAGCTGTTTTCTTCCATGTTGACTCAAAGGGAACCTGAAAAAAAATATCAAGTACTAGTCATATATTTAAGAATTATCTTTTTCAAATAAGTTATAACTCACTTACGTGAAACTGAAGTTGTTGTTTTCGATGTTGAATCAAAGGGAACTTGAAAAAGACAAATACCAAATATTAGTAATGTGCTTAAGAACAATCTTTTTCAAATAATTTATAACTTACTGACGTGAAATTCAGGCTGTTTTATCCCATGTTGACTCAGGGGGAGCCTGAAAAAAATTATCAAATATTAGTCATATGCTTGAGAATAATCTTTTCAAATAAGATATAATTCACTTACGTGAAACTGAAGTTGTTTTCTTCCATGTTGACTCAAAGGGAAACTGAAAAAGAAAAACATCAAATATTAGTCATATTCTTAAGAGCAATCATTTTCAAATGATTTATAACTTACTTACGTAAAACTGAAGCTGTTTTCTTCCATGTTGACTCAAAGGGAACCTTTAAAAAATTATCAAATATTAGTCATATGCTTAAGAATAATCTTTTTCAAATAAGTTGTAAATCACTTCCGTGGAACTGAATCTGTTTTGTTTCATGTTGCTTCAAAAATAACGTTAAAAAGAGAAACATCAAATGTTGTTCATATGCTTTAGAATAGCATTTTTCAAATAACTTATATAATACATGAGTAAGACTGAAGTTGTTATCTTCCAAGTTTATTCAAAAGGAGCCTGAAAAAAAATTATCAAATATTAGTCACATATTTAAGAATAATCTTTTTCAAATAAGATATAACTTACTTACGTGAAACTGAAGTTGTTTTCTTCCATGTTGACTCAAAGGGAACCTGAAAGAGAAAAATATTAAATATTAGTCATATGCTTAAGAACAATCATTTTCAAATAATTTATAACTTAAACGTGGAACTGAAGCTGTTTTCTTCCATGTCGACTTAAAGGGAACCTGAAAAAAATTATCAAATATTAATCATATACTTAAGAAAAATCCTTTTCAAATAAGATATAACTCACTTACGCGAACGGAAGTTGTTGTTTTCCATGTTGACTCAAAGGGAACCTGAAAAAGAAAAATATCAAATATTAGTCATATGCTTAAGAACAATCATTTTAAAATAATTTATAATTTACTTGCGTGAAACTGAAGTTGTTTTCTTCCATGTTGACTCAAAAAGAACCTGAAAAAAAAATCTCAAATATTGGTCATTTACTTTAGAACAATCATTTTCAAATAAGATATAACTCACTTATGTGAAACTGAAGTTGTGTTCTTCCATGTTGACTCAAAGGGAACCTGAAAGAGAGAAATATTAAATATTTAGTCATATGCTTAAGAACAATCATTTTCAAATAATTTATAACTTAAACGTGGAACTGAAGCTGTTTTCTTCCATGTTGACTTGAAGAGAACCTGAAAAAAATTACCAAATATTAGTCATATGCTTAAGAATAATCTTTTTCAAATAAGATATAACTCATTTACGTGAAACTGAAATTGTTTTCTTCCATGTTAACTCAAAGAGAACCTGAAAAAGAAAAATTTTAAATATTATTCATATGCTTAAGAACAATCTTTCAAATAATTTATAAATTACTTACGTGAAACTGAAGCTGTTTTCTTCCATGTTGACTTAAAGGGAACCTGAAAAAAATTTTCAAATAGTAGTCATATACTTAAGAAAAATCCTTTTCAAATAAGATATAACTCACTTACGCGAACGGAAGTTGTTGTTTTCCATGTTGACTCAAAGGGCACCTGAAAGAGAAAAATATAAAATGTTAGTCATATGCTTAAGAACAATCATTTTCAAATAATTTATAATTTACTTACGTGAAACTGAAGCTGTTTTCTTCCATGTTGAATCAAAGAGAATCTGAAAAAAATTTATCAAATATTAGTCATATACTTAAGAAGAATCCTTTTCAAATAAGATATGACTCACTTACGCGATACTGAAGTTGTGTTCTTCCATGTTGACTCAAAGGGAACCTGAAAAAGAAAAACATTAAATGTCAGTCATATGATTAAGAGTAATCTTTTTGAAATAATTTATAACTTATATACGTAACACTAAAGTTTTTTTCTTCCATGTTTTCTTAGAGGGAATCTAAAAAAAAATTATCAAGTATTATTCATATGCTTAAGAATTACCTTTTTCAAATAAAATACGACTCAGTTATGTTGAACTGAAGTTTTTTTCTTCCATGTTGACTCAAAGGGAACCTGAAAGAGAAAAACATCAAATATTAGTCATATTCTTAAGAACAATCCTTTTCAAATAATTTATAAATTACTTACGTAAAACTGAAGTTGTTTTTTTCCATGTTGACTCAAAGGGAACCTGGACAAAATTATCAAATATTAGTCAATATACTTAAGAATAATCATTTTCAAATAAGATATAACTCACTTACGTTGAACTGAAGTTTTTGTTTTCCATGTTGACTCAAAAGGCACCAAAAAAACAAAAATAATAAGTGTTAGTTATATGCTTAAGAACAGTCTGTTCCGAATAATTTATGACTTACTTACGTGAAACTGAAGCTGTTTTCTTCCATGTTGACTCAAGGGGAACCTGAAAAAAATATTAAATATTATTCATATTCTTAAGAAAATTTTCTTTTAAATAAGATATAACTTTACGTGAAACTGAAGTTGTTGTTTTCCAGTTTACTCATAAGGCACCTGAAAAAGAAAAATATCAAATGTTAGTCATATGCTTAAGAACAATCTTCTTCAAATAATTTATGAAACACTTACGTGAAACTGATGTTTTTTCTCCCATGTTGACTCAAAGGAAGCCTGAAAAAATATCCAAATCATTCATATGCTTAAGAACAATCTTTTTTAAATAGTTTATAACTTACTAACGTGAAATTGAAGTTTTTTTTCTGTTGACACCAAAGGAACCTGAAAAAGAAAAATATCAAATATTATTCATATCCTTAAGAACAATCTATTTGGAATAATTTACAACTACTTACGTTAAACTGAAGTTGTTTTGTTTCATGATGGTTCAAAGGAAAACTAAAAAAGAAAAATATTAAATATTAGTCATATGCTTAAGAACAATCTTTTCGAAATAGTTTATAACTTACTTTCATCAGACTAACGCTGTTTTCTTCAATGGTTACTCAAAGAGAACCTGAAAAGAAAAATATAAAATATTAGGCATATGCTTAAGAACAATCTTTTTCAAATAGTTTATAACTTACTTAAGTGAAACTCAAGCTATTGTTGTTTTTTTTTCATGTTGACACAAAGGGAGCCTGAAAAAGAAGACCAATCAAATATTATTCATATGCTTAAGAACAATCTTTTTCAAATAATTACTTGCTTACGTGCAGCTAATATTTTTTTTACCATGTTTACTCAGGGACAATCTGAAAAAGAAAAATATCAGACATTAGTCACAAGTTTTATAACAGTCTTTTCCATATAGTGTATAACTTACTTATATCAAACTAACGTTTTTTTCTTCCATGTTGACTCAAAAGGAACCTGAAAAAAAAAAATCAAATATTAGTCATGTACTTAATAGTAATCTATAACTTACTTACGTGAAACTGAAGTTGTATTTTTTTTTTTTTTTATGTTGACACAAAGGGAACCTGAAAAAAAAGACCAATCAAATATTAATCATATGCTTATAACTTCATATGCTATTAATCGACATATTGATAACTAACTTACGTGGAACTGAAGTTGTTTTCTTCCATGTTGCCTCAAAGGGAACGTGAAAAAGAAAAATATAAAATATTAGTCATAGGCTTCAGTACGTAATTTTCAAATAATTTATAACTTACGTGAAACTGCAGGTTGTTTTCTTCCATGTTGACTCAAAAGGAACCTGAAAAAAAAGATTAAATATTAGTCGTGTACTTAATAGTAATCTATAACTTACTTACGTGAAACTGAAGATGTTTGTTTTTTTTCATGTTGACTCAAAGGGAGCCTGAAAAAGAAGACCAATCAAATATTATTCATATGCTAAAGAACAATCTTTTGCGAATATTTTATAACTTACTTACGTTAAACTAAAGTTGTTTTCTTCCATTTTGACTCATAGGGAACGTGAAAAAGAAAAATATCAAATATTAATAATATGCTTAAAAACAATCATCTTCAAATAGTTTATAAATCACTTACGTGAAACTGAATATTTTTTTTTTCATGTTGACTCAAAGGGAACCTGAAAAAGAAAAATATCAAATATTATTCGTATGCTTAATAATATTGTTTTTCAAATTATTAATAACTTACTTAAAACAAACTGAGGTTGTTACTCATATGCATATGTTAGTCATTTGCTTAAGAACAATCTTCTTCAAATACTTATAACTTACTTTCATCAGACTAACACTGTTTTCTTCAAGGGTTACTCAAAGAGAACCTGAAAAAGAAAAATATCAAATATTATGCATATGCTTAAGAAAAATTTTCTCGAAATAATTTATAACTTACTTGAGTGAAACTCATGTTGTTGTATTTTTTTTTTTCATGTTGACACAAAGGGAACCTGAAAAAAAAGACCAATCAAATATTATTCATATGCTTAAGAACAATATTTTTCGAATAATTTATAAGTTACTTACATGAAACTGCATTTGTTTTCTTCCGTCTTGAGCAAGAGGAAACCTGAGAAAGAAAAATATCGAATATCAGTCTCAAGCCTAAGAACTATCTTTATCATATAATTTTTCATTTACTTACGTGAAACGGCAGCTGTTTTCTTCTAGGGTTACTCGAAACAAGACTGAAAAAAAAATCAAATATTAGTCATATACTTAATAGTAATCTATAACTTACTTACGTGAAACTGAAGTTGTTTTTTTTTTTTTTTTTATGTTGACACAAAGGGAACCTGAAAAAGAAGACCAATCAAATATTATTCATATGCTTAAGAACAATCTTTTTCAAATAATATATAAATTACTTTCGTGAAACTGAAATTGTTTTCTTCCATGATGACTTAGGGGGAACGTGAAAAAGAAAAATATCAGTTTTTATACATATTCTTAAGAATAATCTTTTTCAAATAATTTATAACTTATTTACGTGACATTGAGGTTGATTTCTTCCATTTTGACTTAGAAGGGACCTTAAAAAGAAAATATAAAACATTAGACACGTGCTTAAGAACGATCTTCTCGAAATAGTTTATAAATTACTTACATGAAATTAACGTTGTTTTCTTCCATGTTGACTCAGATTGAACTTGAAAATAAAAATATCAAAAATTATGCATATGCTTAATAATAATCATTTTCAAATTATTTGTAACTTAATTACGGGAAACTGAGGTTTTTTCTTCCAAGTTGACTCAAAGGGAACCTGAAAAAGAAAAATATCAAATACTAGTTATATGCTTAAGAACAATCTTTTTCAAATAATTTATAAAATACTTACGTGAAATTGAAATTTTTTCTTCCATGTTTTACTCAAAAGGAAACCTGAAAAAGACAAAAACCAAATATTAGGCATATGCTTTTATGCTACCAAAATTGAATCTAAAAAAGACAAATTTCAAATATTAGTCATATTTTAAAAAAACCTATATTCAAATATTTTATAAATTACTCTCTCGAAACTACAGTTTTTTCGTACATTTTGACTAAAAAAGCAATGTTTTTAATATCGATGAAATAATAATTTCAGTTTGTAGTCCTACTCTAGTCAAAATAACCAATACCCGGTGAATAACTACTTTTTAACTAAAACTACTTTTAACTAAAACTACTTTTCTTATTCTAAGCATTAACTTTTGGTATTTAGTATTCAACTCTTGAGTTATGTAACCTTTTAATATTTAACCCTTTAGCAAGGGTTTTGTGTGTTGTTGTACTTGTATCTGAATATTACCTTTCTCTTCATGAACAGCTAAAAAGTAAAGTGACCCGCACATTACTGCGGTATATAACCTTTTTCTTTTGTATGACGTCATCCTTTCTTATGACTGCACCGTTTGTTAAAGAGTTGCTGTAATTAGTTTGCGATGTTTTCATTTGAAAGTGACGTCATCCCATTTTTCGAACGCATCATATAGATAAAACGTGACTTATAATAATTTTGCTCTCTTTCTCTTACTTGAAACGGAAGTTTCTTCCGCAATTTCAACACAAGCAAAAAATTGAAAACGAGAAGTAACAGACATTAGTTTTACTCTAAAATACAAAAGGTTTATTAAATGGCTTAGAACTTACATGCTTGAAACAGGTTCTTAACTCCATAATTTTTTAAATCTAAAAAAAGCAAAAAGATAGAAGATTTATCAAATAGCTTAGAACTTACATGCTTGAAACAGGTTCAGATAATTTCGGAGACCACACTGCCTTTCCATGACGATAAATAAAAGTTCAAGTAGGGATAAAATCCTTTTAATAGACAGTGATGTAATAGAAATTCACAAAAATACCAGATATTTCGGTCACATATACAGTGACCGTCATCAGTAGTAAAACTGATGTTTTACTACTGATGACGGTCACTGTATATGTGACCGAAATATCTGGTATTTTTGTGAATTTCTATTACATCACTGTCTATTAAAAGGATTTTATCCCTATTTGAACTTTTATTTATAGCTTAGAACTTACATGCTTGAAATAGGTTCTTAACTCCATAATTGCTTAAATTTAAAAAAAAGGCAAGAAGATCAAATGTCAGTCATATGCCAAACAAGTTTGTTTTTCTCACATGATGTTTAACTTACCTACTCGAAATTGAAGTTTTTTCCTCCGTGTTGACTCAAAAGATTTCCCTCAAAAATTTCCTTCAAACGGGAAATTTTAAATATTAGTAATCTGCTGCAACCCTTAAGTTGCTTTCCAAATAATTTGGAACTTATCCAATAGAAATATTTTCCCAGTATCTAGAACCAAAAGAGAACATGGAAAGAATAAATATTAATTTTTAGCCATATACTAACGCTCCGCGGATAAAGGATGACAGATTTCCGACGATTGTCCTTTTTAACCAACCGTTTAGGGCTAAACGGATAGCAGGTCGTCCGTGGTTGGGTTGGGAGCATGTCATAAAGAAAGATTTAAGGGAAATGGGAACTTCCTGGGAGGGTGAAAGATTAGGATGGAAGAGGAGCTTGCGTAGCTGAGTTGGCCTCAGGTGCTTTGGTGCCGTGGTGAGTTGTTAGTAGTAGTAATTACTCGAAATTTAAGTTTCTGTCTCTGTAATGACTCAACAAAAAACACAAATAGAGAAAATAATTTTGTCGAAAGTGTTTTTTCAAATGATTTATAACTTAATTGCTCGATAAGAAAGGTTTCTTCCTCGCGTTGAGTTAAAAGAGTCTGAACAAGAGAATTATCGAGTGTTAGTCAGTTGCTAAAGCACTATTGTTGTTCTGAAACGATTTTTAACTTAAAACGATTATATTTATTTTACCTTAACGTACAAGTCTTATTGTCATATTTGGTCGAAATTCGTTTTTAACTCGATAGTAACTGAAATCAGAAAAAGAAAAGGAAATCATGTATGAGTCATATGCCAAAGAAAATTGTTTTCTTAAAAGAATTTTAACTTTTTAACTTGAAAATTTCTGTTTCTGTGTTGACTCCAAAGAAAATCTAAAAAGAGAATTTTAAATATCTTCCCTTTTCTAAAACTCAAAAGTATTTTTTTCAAATAATTTATAACATACTTACTCGAAATGAAATTTTCTTCCTCCACATTGAATCAGGTAAGATTTAGAAAAATTCTATACATTAATTATACACAAAAGCACAATTGTTTATCATAAGCAATTTTTTTACTTACTAACTAGAAATTGAAGTTTCTTCCTCGGTGTTGATTCAAAAGAGAAAATTAAAAGGGAAATATAAATATGTGTCGTTTTCTAAAACCCTGAAGTTTTTTTCCAAATAATCTGTAATTATTTGCTAAAAAAATTTTTTTTTGCTCGACTTTGGATCAAAAGATACCCTGAAAAAGAGAAATATTAGGCACTAGCAGCTTGGTTCAATTATCTTGAGGCTGGCAAGCTGAGAATAGAGTACTTGAAAAACAGCTTCATTCGAAGTTGCACAAGAAAGACGTTGACTTCGATCTAGAATGATTTTCCAGAGGAAGTTATCCCTAAAAGTTTCTCTGATGACTCTTCCAAAAGAAGATTCAATAGTCATTTAAGAACCATGATAAAAGACTACCGGCAAATCAGATATTTAATTGTACGTGCCGCCGCGTATTAAGAAAAAAAAACGAAAAAAAAACTAAAGTAGTGTTGTTTTTCTTTAACAATTTTTAAGTTACCTACTCAAAATTGAAGTTTCTTCCTCTTTGTTGACTCAAAATATTAGCTGAAAAGGAAAATTATAAGTATTTAAGTCCAGGGTTGCCACCAAGATCAGTTTCTAATGTGCTACAATTGCCCAAATTTGCGGGCCACGCAGCGATTTTTGGTGCTATAGTCAATAAATTGTCTCCAATAGTGCTAAAAATACTATTTAAGCAACCCTGAGCACGTGCTATAGTAACGACTCATAATAAAGTAGTTCTAAAATAGTCCTTTCGTGCTACAGGTGGCAACCCTGATTAAGTGTTAGTCATATACTAAAGCACAATCATTTTTCTCAAACCATTTTTATTTTCTTTACTCGAAATTGAAGTTTCTTCCTCTGGGGTGGCTCAAAAGAGACATAATGGGTGCATTCCACGTCGAGCATTTATAATCATTAATGGTAAGAGGAAGGACGTTTATTTGTGTTTAATCATCATTTATTACGGCCTGGACGGAGAACTTTAGGCATGTATTTTGAAAATTTAAAATATTGGTAACAGTTCACAAGGCAATAGAAGACTAGGGCTGGCTTAAAATCAAATCAATTAAGAAAATTTAAACGTTTATTTGTGTTTAATCATCATTTATTACGGCCTGGACGGAGAACTTTAGGCATGTATTTTGAAAATTTAAAATATTGGTAACAGTTCACAAGGCAATAGAAGACTAGGGCTGGCTTAAAATCAAATCAATTAAAGTGACCCACCTGTTGAGTAGTGTGTTCACTTGGTACCAAGCTAATTAATTTAAGAAAACCAAAAAAATTTACCATATTATCCTTACGAAATAGCCAGCCTTCATCTAACTCCTTCTTTACAGGATAGGCTCTAGCAAAGAATCCCTTACTTTTAAATGTTATAAATATACATCCACAAAAAGTTTGTGTTTACCCCATTGAATGGAGATACTTTTAGTTCAGTCAAACTTTAGTCAGATGTTGGCTAATATCAAAGGAGTTTGGTTGAGATACGCTAGAAAGCTAATTTCTAGTCTTGTAATGTAGTTTTTCAAAGCCTCATTCAGTTTGGGTCGGAGGGGGGGGGCGTATTACCAGGTTTGAACCCCCACCCCCGGAATTTTTGTCCGACTCGTGAGAACGTCACAACATACTTATAAACAAATTTTCTATGTGTTTTAACCCCCCCCCCTCCCCCTCCCCGAAACAAAAATCCTGGATATACCCTTGGCGGTTTGTATTACACATATCTCCCGACTAGAATTAACAATAGCTGATTATTTTACAAACACGGAACATAAATTACTTTTTTTTTTTTTTTTTTTTTTAATTCGGCGGCGTGGAACAAATTCAGTCTAAAAAATCAATCATCATTAATTATGATCGCGGTGCGGAATGCGCCCAATGAAAAGGGAAATTTCAAGTATTAGATTTATGCTAAACCTGAAGTTTTTTTCAAATAATTTGTTACTTACTTATTCGAATCAGAAGTTTCTTCCTCTACGTTTACTTAAAAGAGAATCTGAAAAGGAAATTTCAAATATTTGCTAAAACCCTGAAGATTCTTTTTTCAAATAATTCATAACTTACTTACTTGAAACACATGTTACTACCTCCATGTTTACTCAAAAGAGGACCTTAAAAAGGGATGTATAAAATATTATTGTTGAATATGTTGTTGTACTTTTATCCGACTAGTACCTTTCTCATCCACGGATAAAAAAAAACTAAGGCGACGCGAACATTACTGTTATGGGTATAGCTTTCTTTGTAATATGACGTCATCCTATCTTATGAATGCATCTTGTAGATAGAATGTGACGTCATGTTTTCTGTCAAACAGTGGTTGTAATTAATTTCTTTGAATATGACGTCATCTAATAGTAGGCCTATGTGACTCAAAATAAATGTGCTCTCTTGCTCTCGATTGAAACAGAAGTTTCTTCCTCAATATCGGTACAAAAGAAAAATTGAAAACAAGAAATATCAGATATTAGTTATACTCTGAAATATTGTAGGTTCATTGAATAGCCTAGAGTTTATTTGCTCGAAACTCGTTCTTTACTCCATAATAACTGAAATCTGAACAAAAAGTCAGATATCACACAATTTTTGTCAGCACATTTTTTTTAAATAACCTTTAACATTTTTACTTGAAACGGAGATTTTTTCCTGTATGTTGATCAAGAAAGAAACTTAACAAGAGATACTTAAAATGTTACTTATATGCTCACACGCAATTGTTTTTTACAAATAATTGATTTATTTTATTACGTACTCGAAACTGAAGTGTTTCCTCCGACAAATATCAAACACTAGTAACACGCTAAAGTAAAACGTACTTTTTCAACTAATGTTTAAATAGTTTTAGTATCCTATAAGAAATATCAGATGTTGTTTTCACTTGAAAGTACAATAGGTTTTTCAAACAGCTTAGAACTTATTTGCTGGAAACTAATTTGAGCCCCCTCCTCTTTGGGTCTGTCTTTGTGCTGCATACTGTAAATTTTACAGATTTTTTTATTTAAACCCTGAAAAATAAATTCCTTACAAAAAATTTACAAGCTTGTCTGTAAAAAGAATATTCGATATGCTCGTTGCACCAGAACAGTTGGATATTTTCTCTTTGTTTTCATTGGTTACAGTTTTGAGCAATATTCTATGTTTCATTAGGGGGGGGGGATCTAGGCGTTTTGGATTTCAAAAAAGATAAAATTCTCAAGTTCATTTTTATTTTTTATTCCAAATCCAAACGTTATCAGATATTTCCTAGCACCCATATAAGTATTTCGTAATGATTTCTAAGTTAAACAAGTGATTATACAAACTATGGGATGACTGGGCATTTCGAGTCCCAAAGTATTGAGTGAAGGGACCCGGTCACCCAGTGAGCACGGTGTTCCGATTGACAGCCATTAATGCTAGTTGGTGTACTTATAAATATTCTGTTATGCTTACAAGTATAAGGAACATATTACAATATATATATTTTTTTTTTCTTGCTTGAGTACTCAAAAACTATTTTCCAATTTCTTGGATACAAACTTTTCATAGGATTTCTATTTTTTAATGTTTTTCCATTGTATAACTTGTTTTATAATTTTGTGTAATTTATTTTACACTTAAATCAACTCTACGGGCCATCATTTTCGCCGTATTAGCAGTTGCTCCTATGTTTACTGGATTTATTATGAAATGAATAAAAAAAGTTTTTTTTTTAACTGAAAGTAAAGAGCAATGGTAAAACTCAAACTAAACATAAATAATTCCGCATATGAACGGATTGCTCCCCTCCTCAATACCTTGCTCTTCACGCTAAATGTTCAGCTCTATTGGAATAGCTTCCGATTCTCATTAATCGGCCTAGGGTTTTTAGAAGTCGTTCTTAAAAAATTGGGAAAAGAGTCAAAGTTTAGCGCAAAGAGCAAGGTATTGAGAAAAGGAGCACCCCCTTCATATACGGAGCAATTTCTTGCTCCGGAGTTTTAATGTTGCTCATTGCTTTCTGTTGAAAAAACTTGTTTTTGTATTTAATCTTATGATAAACGTCCTGCATAACGTTGCTTGAACATATTCTGGAGGAAAGAATGGTGGTCCTGGAACGATTCTGAAGATAATTTGCCCCCTCGCTCCATTGAGCATACTAATATTTTATTATCTTATACCTCCGTTCAATTTCTATATTTTAATGCTTCCATATATTTTTAAGTCTTAAAAAATTCTTTTATTTCAACACATTTGAAGTAAGCCAAATATTTAGTTTCCTTTGAAATTTTGAACCCATGTGACTGTGACACAAAAAAAATCCTCTTCAGGGCAATGCGTGCTAAAAGTAGAGTATTTTTACAACTTTGGGTGTGTTTTGAACTCAATGTCGTGATAAAAAATACCCCATAATACGTGATACCCTTGTTTACAACAATAGCTGCCAAATATTTAAAAGTTTTACTTTTATAGATGTACCTCCGTCTTTTGGAGAGATGGCTGATTCTATTGAAGAAACTATAAGAAGATCTCTTGGAAAAACGGAAGCTTTGACAGCCTCTGCTCCGCTAGAAGAAGATCTCGGAGTGGAAATATCTGATGATCATCATGTCGTCCTTGCCTGCGCCTGGCTAAACTTAAAAGTATAAATTTAAGTCTGGTTATTTGAAATTATATTTTAAATTTTCTAGACATTCCATTTTCTTAAGAAAGGACTATGGAATGACTGACCATTTGGTTTAAAATATCAGAAAAAAATCTTCAATGATTTAATGGATTATTTTCATTAGACCACAATGCTATAGTATTTAGCATCATTCACATTATGATACAATTTTGCAACACAGCTAACTTATAACTTGTGATTAAATGGCAATATTAAGTAGAACAAAACAAAAACTGGAATTTTCCCTAACACACTACGAGTGACTAAATTACCTGAAATAAAAAACCTTTCAAATCATATTATGAATGACTCTTTTCTCACGTCCGTGCAATTCACAAATTGAAGCCGCCCAAGTCTTGTGACGATTTGAGACCAATCTCCATAAGGCCATCCCGAGCAAAAGCCTAGGAACTTCCGTCTTGCGGCAGTTACTAGAACAAGTAAGTGAGGCTATTGACAAGTACCAAGATGGCGAACTACCTAAACGTGGAATATCTATATACCCTGCCAGAATACTTGATTTGATTCAAGGGACGGTTCTGGCCTCTCTTGCGCCCTGGGCAAAATCTTGATTAGCCCCAGCTTCCCTATCTTCTAAAAAATTTTCAGGCCAAATTGAACAAAATTTTCATTTATAAGCAAAATTTGAATACAAAATGTCACAAAAATCTCGAATTTAATTAAATTCGGTCTAATACCTTTTGTTTTTAAGGAATGGTGATGAAGATATGGGTAAAATGAAAATTTCGGATTCAGTTTGCTTATACTTACTGCCAACTGTGCCCTCTATTTTATTTTAATAAAAAAAATTTCTAAAATTAAAAAATGATTATAACCATTGGATTATTTATTTGCAATTTTGCCTCTCTAAAATTTCTGTGCCCGGGTTGACGATTTGTCGCTCTTACTTGCTTGTCTTTTTGAAAGGGATGTCCCACGAAGTTATTCCTCGAAACCATTTTCGATCTACGAAGTTTACAGTTCTCCAATTTTAGCTGACTATCAACTCTGTTAAGTCCGGAATACTGAAGTATTTGAGTAAAATACTTCTCCCGCGAAAGAAAGTCCCCCCCCCCGGATGCTCCTTCCCGTGTTGTGAATTACGTGGAGATACTTTTCCCATTTAACTTACGTTAGGTGAAATGAGGTGTCATTTCCTCACATGACTGCACCTTTACTAACCGTATTAATAGCGTGACATATAAAACTACCGCATCCCTGTAAAACTTTCAAAAATGCGTCGCTTCTGGTGCAACGCCCATATTCTTCTTCGGGCAAACCCGTGCTTTGTACGCCCTATCCTCGAATACGCCTGTCCTGTCTGGCGCCCGTCAGTGTTATAAACTGCCTATTTGATGCAGGAACGGGAGTCAGTCCAGGAACGGGCAACCAGGATCATCCTGAGTAATAAAGACATTTCCTACCATGATGCCCTCGCAACCCTCCAACTCCAAAGTCTAGAACTTTGCTTGGGTAACCTTATCCTTAGGTTTGGCAAAATGCTAATGTCTTACGTTTCTCACTGTGGTATTTTACCCCTGAAGGCCAGATAAACTTACGAGAAGCCATACGAAATAGAAGCTATAACTTGTGCATGTACAGGGTGCATCCAAAAAGTAATGAGACTTACTCTATAAAGAGGAATTTATTCATCCGATTTTAATACGACCTCAAAATTCTTCAAAATAGTTCCCTTGGGCGTCGATGCACCGCTGCCAGCACGATTTGCATCATTCATAGGCTCCCTCAAAGTCAGCTTCCGAAATGCCTTTTAAAGATTTGGTTAAGGCCTTCTGAATGGCGGCAACGTCATCAAAACGGCGACCTTTCAGGGCGGTGTTCAATTTGGGGAACGGAAAAAAGTCTGCCGGGCTTAAATCAGGGCTATACGGAGGCAGTGGTAAAGTTGAAACCCCTATCTGGGCCAGGTAGGACATCACGTGGAAGGCGGTGTGGCTTGGAGCTTTGTCGTGGTGGAGCTTCCATCGGTCGGCAATCTCTGGTCGTCTCCTCTTCATGTTTCAGTACAGTCGCGCAAGGACGTCTTTGTAGAAAGCAACGTTGACAGTTTTTCCTTGAGGCACAAACTCGCTGTATACCACCCCACGGTTGTCAAAATGACAATGAACATGGTCCTAACCTTTGACTTCGCCATTCTTGCCTTCTTTGGGTGCGCAGACCCCTTTGAGTGCCACCCGGAACTCTGGCGTTTGGTCTCAGGGCCTTATTGAAAAACTCATGTTTCGTCGCCTGTTATTACGGCATCTAAAAAGTCTGCTTCACCTTCCTCAACCTCCACCATTTCACGGCACAGGTCAATTCATTGTTGTTTCTGATCATCACTCAGCACTTTTGGCACCAATTTTGCACAAACTTTTCTCATGTTGAGATTTTCGGTTACAACTTGTGTACCGTCGACTTGCACATGTTAAGTACTTCCGCTATGAATTGTAGACTCAACCGACGGTCGGAGCTCAAGATTCCTTTAACTTTTGACATTTCATCCAATGAACTCGTCGAAGTTCGTTCAGATCGATCTTTGTCCTGAACTGTCTCCCGCCCGTCTTTGAAGTTCTTGTGCCAACGAAAAACCTGGGCTTTCACCATGGCATGGTCTCCGCATGCCTGCTCAATCAAGGCAAGAGTCTCTGAAACAGTTTTGCCCAAGAGAAAGCAGAATCTAATGGCGTGTCGCTGCTCTATCGTCCGCTCCTTTTTTTTATCCTGTGACCAAAATGAAAAACACACTTTGCGAAACTATCAATCCTTACTCTCTCACTGTCCAGAAGTGACTGCCGCGGGGTGTGATGCTTTGGCAAGACCCCAATCACCGATACCACCTATTGAGAGCACTCTGGTGGCGATCGGAAGGTCGTGCGTCAGCCAGTCTCATTACTTTTTGGACGTACGTTGCATCTGCTCGGACAAATCGCTATCAGAGCTCTTTTGTTTAATAATGTTTATGAAATGTTATACTTTTTTAACTTATGTTGAATTTTTTAAAAAGTCTGAAATTTTTTAAGTTTTTCAAACCTTCAAACTTTTCAAACGTTTGTTCAACCTTTTTGAGATTTGATATTTGGGTTAATTACCAAAACCTTGATTCACCAGACTACTACTTTCAGCTAAACTTTATTAGCTACTTTATGTATTTTTAACTATATAAACTATAGCCTTATCTACAACTATAACTTAACCTTCCTTATAAATTTAATCTGCTATTATCAGCTAAACTTTACATTTCTGGGGATGCAAAAAATTTGATGTGTATGCTTAAATGTTTAATGTTTTTAATTAAATTTCTATTCGTTTTATGTTTGTCTTAGTGATTTATTTTATTTTTTACTCATTTCATGATGTAATTATCGATAAACATCAGTATTTGTTATTTTTATAATAATCAATAATAATTTGTTTTTAACCCACTATAAACAACAAGAAAAAGTGGAGTAATAGATTACAAAAAGAAAAGACACCAAAATAATACAAAAATAATCCACTAGAACAAAAATATTATTCTTAAACTAGGGTGGCAAATAAAGTGAAAATCTCAAGTACAGAAAACACGCTGAGCGGAGAGCTCGGATGTTTTTTTAGGAAAATTTTGAGCAAACCAGATAAAAAAGACAGAGTGGTCGTAGTAGGTCAAGTACAGTTTTACTAGTGCTTTATATTGTATTTTTAAGGTTTTTTATTTTAAGGTTTTTTACTTGAAACTCTTAACGTAAAGACTTTGTTATTTGGTGTTTTATTTTGCTTTTAGGAATCGGTAATGCTTGCTGCTGACATTGTGCATAAGTACAGAGACATTTTACCTCATGATATTGTCGAACGATGTGGGACTATAATTTTGAGGCTGATGACGCAATGTCGTCATAAGGGAGCTATTGAATCTGGTGCAGTCGCCTGTGCGACATATTGTCGTAGTCTCAGTGGAGCGGACGATGCGTGAGTATTGGCAAGAGCTTATTTTTTGGAGGGTTTACCACCCATCTACAGGAAAGAGTAAAGCCCTTGATTTTTGATTCGACCCGGGAGCTATTGAAGCTGTTTCAGTCTCGTTTGCAACCTATTGCCGCAGTATCAGTTGAGTGGACAATGTGTAGATATTGGCAAAAGCTTGGGTTTTTTTCTGGGGGGGGGGCTTATCACCAATCTACAGGTAAGGATAGAGCCCTTGAGATTTTGATTTGGCAAGGATCTATTGAAGCTGTTTTAGTCGCGTTTGCGACCTGTCGTCTCAGTCTCATTAGAGGTGAAAGTTTTTTTTTGGGGGGGGGGATATCACCCATCTACAGGTGAGGGCAGATCCCTTGAGTTTTCGATTCTGCAGATTCTAGACGGAGCTGCTTTCAACTGACTGATGATGTTAACCATGTGGTTGTTGCCAGTATAGTTGATGTAAGGGAGTAGTATAAAAAAGTAACTCTGGATTTGATGAAAAAATATAAAAAAAAATACCTACAGCATTAGTCCAGTATAAAAAAAACTTGAATGTTATTTTGGGTCATTAATCACGGTCCGTTTTCATTTTTTTAATCCAAGTAGGTAACGCCTAAAAATTTTTTACATCACAAAAACAAACATTAACAGGTTACAAGATATATCCATCAAAATAAATAATTTTGATTTGCATCTTGAAAAACCACACATAACTCTTGACATATAGTATTGTATAGTATCCAATAGTATTGACAAAACACAAATTTATGTAGATATTCTTAACTAAAATATATTATTAAACAGAAAAAGTTTGAGTCTAGTACCCGAATTTTTAAAGTAGGAGTCAGAATTGCACCTTCAAAAAATGGAAGCCATCTTAGAAATTCAGGAGGAGGATTCAGATTCAAAATGCTAGAACTATGAGTTTGAGTCAGCCTTTTTTAAGTTTACTGACTCTACGGCCCTGGGTAAAAGTGTATATATATATGGATTTTTTGCTCATACCCAGGGATGAATGTACTAACCCCACCACACTTGGGGGAAAATTACTACTTAAAAATGTCGGTCTGGAGAATGATTATTGAAAGAACACTGTGGAATGAGAATATAATAAATTTAAAGAACATTTCTTGCGATTTTTTTTTCTTATCAGTTTATAACTTACTACAAAAGCAAATGAATAGAAGAATCTATACATTTTTTACTAAATAAAAAGTTTATTTTAAAGTTATTCCTCCTTCTACTAGAGGCACAATTTGGTTGCCGTATTTGTAATTTAGTAAGCTCTTTACAATTTTTCTTCCATGTTATCAGGAAAGGTTTGCGAATGTGTTTGAAGCAGGCGAAACCGGCTATTTGGGTATCACTCTCTAGACTGATCGATTGATTACCGTTGTATGCACCATTCTTGGTAGATACTTGATGGTCGTTTACCTGCTCGCGTGTTTCTATGCTTTACTGTATTATCTGGTATTTATTCAGGTTATAAATCCATGCACTAAGCATACACAACAACGTTGATATGTTTTATAATATCGTATCCAAACCAAAGGGAATTTGGGGGTTTAGTAATCTTAGAGGAGATCAGATCACTGAACCACAAGATCGAGTCCTAATCCGACCCACCTGGGCCGATGGTAGCCATTATTCATAAATTAATATTATGTTAAGATTCATATAAATAGTATTTTTTAAACCGTTCCTAAATAATATTTTATCTCATAATTCAATTGAAATCACCTGATTTGTCAACATTGCAGTTAAAGAGTGATTTTGATCTGTCAAAGTCGCAGTAAACTCGTATTAACAAAGAAGACATTAGGCATCATAGACGACAAATAACAAAGAAACGTGTTATTTTGTACTTTATGTGGAAGTATTGGGGAAGGGAGGGAGGATACATTGTCAGAAAAACAACCACGATATTTGAAAACTGCATAAAACAATGAATACAATAATACACCCCCCCCCCCCACTACTTCATCATGTCTCCTTCAAAAGTGCCATTAAACTGCAATTTTGTCTAGCTAATCACATGCTAGTTCAGAACTAGCATAAAAGTGTTTGCTGGAGCCTTATTATACCAAAATATTAATTTAGGTTGGTAATAATGACCAATCAGTCAGTAAAGTCGTAGTTACCGATGGTTAAATTGTTTTATCAAGAATAAAATATTGATTCATTGCAGTGGATTGTTTTAAAAATTAAGAGAGTTTTCAAACAAATGCTAATCAGAAGATATTTTTGATTTTATAAAGAAACAACAGTAAACTTCAATTCGTTCTTTTATCTTACTGTCTTGTATATTGTATGTTTGAATCTGATTATTTAACCTGTAGTCTTTGACAACTTCAGCCTTTTGGGTTGGCTACTGATACATTTTTTTCTTTTTAAAACTGTTTTCTTCTTTATAGAAAAAAAGGTAATTATTGAGTTTCATTTTAGATTTCTGAGTTCCATCCCATATACACAGTTGGAATATATAATCAACTTGCTGGAATCCTCCACGACCGTTGCTTCGATAACAAGAAGATCCGCAGGTCTTGCTCTGGTTGTTTTGAAGATAGTGAGTTCTGGAACCAAAGAATCGAAGGTTTGATTAATCTCTTCTCTTCGTTTGAATCTGTCTCCAAAAAAAGGAAATTTTTTGCTAGTAAAATTAACCAATTGTAACACCTTTATGCGATTTCATATGATAAAATGAAAAAGTTCTGAAAATTAAGCATCGGAGGTTTGCTTAATTCGTCCTCTCTCTTTAAACAATGGAAATTGGGCTAACATAATTGACAAACTGTATTTAATTTATGAAATTTGAGCTGATAAAATCAATAAGTTCTAAACCGCGTTTTCAGGCTCAGCGGGTTCGAACACAAGTTGTTCTCGTTTAGTACACCAAGCTTTGTGCATCAGAGCATCTAGTGCATCAAACACGGGGTTGAAACTTGAAAAACTAGAAACTTGAAACTAGACGAGAACAACCCGTGTTCTAACCCGCTGAGCCGTGAACAACCCGTCTTCGAACACGGGTTGTTATCGTCTAGTGCATCAAGCGTTGTGTATCAGTACATCTAGTGCATCAAACACGGGGTTGAAACTTCGAACCCGCTGAGCCGTAAACAATCCGTCTTCGAACACGGGTCGTTCTCGTCTAGTGCATCAAGCGTTGTGCATCAGTGCAACTAGTGCATCAAACAAGGGTTTGAAACTTCGAACCCGCTGAAACTAGACGAGAACAACCCGTGTTCGAACCCGCTGAGCCGTAAACAATCCGTCTTCGAACACGGGTCGTTCTCGTCTAGTGCATCAAGCGTTGTGCATCAGTGCATCTAGTGCATCAAACACAGGGTTGAAACTTCGAACCCGCTGAAACTAGAAGAAAAACTAAAAACTTGAAACTAGACGAGAACAACCCGTGTTCGAACCCGCTGAGCCATGAACAACCCGTCTTCGAACACGGGTTGTTCTCGTCTAGTGCATAAAGCGTTGTGCATCAGTGCATCTAGTGCATCAAACACGGGGTTGAAACTTCGAACCCGCTGAAACTAGACGAATAACTAGAAACTTGAAACTAGACGAGAACAACCCGTGTTCGAACCCGCTGAGCCGTAAACAAACCGTCTTCGAACACGGGTCGTTCTCGTCTAGTGCATCAAGCGTTGTGCATCAGTGCATCTAGTGCATCAAACACCGGGTTGAAACTTCGAACCCGCTGAAACTAGACGAAAAACTAGAAACTTGAAACTAGACGAGAACAACCGCGTTCGAACCCGCTGAGCCGTAAACATACCGTCTTCGAACACGGGTCGTTCTCGTCTAGTGCATCAAGCGTTGTGCATCAGTGCATCTAGTGCATCAAACACGGGGTTGAAACTTCGAACCCGCTGAAACTAGACGAGAACAACCCGTGTTCGAACCCGCTGAGCCGTGAACAACCCGTCTTCGAACACGGGTTGTTCTTGTCTAGTGCATCAAGCGTTGTGCATCAGTGCATCTAGTTCATCAAACAAGGGTTTGAAACTACGAACCCGCTGAAACTAGACGAAAAACTAGAAACTTGAAACTAGACGAGAACAACCATGTTCTAACCCGCTGAGCCGTAAACAATCCGTCTTCGAACACTGGTAGTTCTTGTCTAGTGCATCAAGCTTTGTGTCTCAGTGCATCTAGTGCATCAAACACGGGGTTGAAACTTTGAACCCGCTGAAACTAGACGAAAAACTAGAAACTTGAAACTAGACGAGAACAATCCCTGTTCGAACCCGCTGAGCCGGGAAACCCAGCTCTAGAATTAAAGAGTCAGTGGCAATGTTTATTAATTAATTGGAGACATTTTTTTATATGCTTGCTAAATACTTTTTTGTTAAGACGAAACTAAAAACAGACGTTATTATATCAATGTAAATACAGCGAGGTGAGAAAGACAAACTAAAGCGATGCAGATTTTTGGTCTGTATAAAACAAGGCGTCTTCAACGCTAAGAAACAAAGATAAAAGCTAAAACAATCTAAAACCAATAAAATCCAAAACCAAGAAATAAAAGCAACAAATATCTGTGTATACAATCGTTGCTACTGTGATTAAGCACCACAAAAGCTAAATAGACTTGCTGAAGCAACTGGATAAAACAAATGAGAGCACTGAAGCAACTGGATAAAAGATATGAGAGCACTGAAGCAACTGGATAAAACATATGAGAGCACTGAAGCAACTGGATAAAACAAATGGGAGCACTGAAGCAACTGGATAAAACAAATGAGAGTACTGAAGCAACTGGATAAAACATATTAGAGCACTGAAGCAACTGGAGAAAACAAACGAGAGCACTGAAGCAACTGGATAAAACAAATGAGAGCACTGAAGCAACTGGATAAAACAAATGAGAGCACTGAAGCAACTGGATAAAACAAAATGAATATGAAATTAATTATGTCTTGAGATTTCTCTGTCGTTTTGTAGGGAACCCTACATGGCGCAGGGTTCCCGTTGTTTCTGGGGTAGATTCATGGATGACGTAGTTTGTATTTTGAAGTATGGGTTTGAATCCTTAAATCTTTTTCTTGAACATTTAAATAACTTTACAAATATTAAATTTACAGTTGAGTTTGAAGAAAATAACATTTCTTGACATTTTGTTAATTAAAAGACAACCATTTGCTTCCAATATTTAGAAAACCTACACACAGTGGTAAATATCTAAATTTTTACTCGTCTCACTCGGTTTCAGCGAAAAGAAGAGTTGTTATATCATTAGTTGACAGGGTATTTAAAATTTATCCCCAAAAATATCGTGATTCAGAAAGATTCTACTTAAAAAACATTTTATTTTGTTATGGTTGTCCGACTTGAATTGCTTGCTGTGTGCATTAGACTTTGAACATATAGACCGAAGTTTCTACCAGCGTATTAACGCACACTATCTTTATGCGAACGAATGTGGTCTCAGGTCACAGCGTCTTTTTATAATCGAGCAAATAAGTTAAAAAATAGTAATTAAGGGTAGAAAAAAAACGAAAATCTTCAAAATAAAAAAAAATTTTAAATAAAAATTCGCGTAAAGGTAAGAAAAACAAGAGTAAAGCAAAATAAAAACAAGCACTGCTGAAAAGAAAGTAATCGCGAACCTTGCTTATTTTCTAAGAAGTAAGATATATGCTAAGCCCTTAGTACCTAGTGGAAGCTTAAGTTACTCCCCAATCGTTTACTAGGTGATATATTTTTTGTAATATCATTCAGGTTTTGTTTGTTTCGCCTGTGATTATTTGTTCCCTTTATTTGTCATTGCAGAAAAAGTAGGAATTAAGGACAAATAAAGTTAGAAATCTCTAAAATAAAAATATCTCCTATAAATTTCGTGAAAGAGTAAGAAATAAAAAGAATGAGGATCAATATTGTAAACAAAAACACCTGCAAAAAGAAGAAAAAAAAACTCTCACCATACATAGTAAGCGCGAACCTTGCTTCTTTCCTAAGAAGTAAGATATGGGTGAGTTCTTGTGAACACCTAGTACTTACTAGAAGCTTAGCTGTGAACAAAACGTACTAAAAATAAACGCAACAAAAAAAATATTAATTAAAAAAAAAATACCGAATATTTCAACTCCACATCTGAGAGCCTTTGGTAAAGAAAATAAAAATAGAAAAAGCTAAAATAATTTAAATTATTAAAAAAACAATAAAAACAAAACAACAAGAAAGAAAGAGAGAAAAAGAACAAAAGACAAACAAATAAATAAAACTCATATTTTACTAAAACTTCCTCAATACTGCTTAACTATAACACAGAACAGAAACACCAAAATCTCTAATTTTTTCCTCGATAGAATCAGATTGGCAAATGGGATCTGTATTTTAATAAAAATTCCTCAATACTGCTTTCTTAAATTCTCGTAAATGGAAAAGCAATGTGGTCTAAGAAATTATCTACGTTTACTAGCGATATTTTTTTTCTAATATCAGGTCTGGTTTTGTGTGTCTCATGGGTGTTTATTTCTTCCCTGTATATGTTTTTTTAGAAAAAGTAGGAATTAAGGGCAAAGATGGTTATAAATTTCTAAAATAAAAATATCTTCAAAAATTTTCGTCAAAGGATAAGAAATAAAAAGACTAAAGAGCAATAGAGTGAACGCTGATAGTGAATACTAGCTGATATTTTCTTCTAATATCAGCTCAGGTTTAGTTTGTTTCAAATTTTAATCGCCCTCCTTAATCCCATTATTTTGCTTTCAGAATTACTTGCGAATGTAGCTTTTGTTCTATAAATAAAACTATTTCTCAAGGTGCAATTATAGAAACCTTCTTGTATGCCCTCTGAGAATTCATTTTTCAGAAAGTTCTCGTGACATATGCTATGGAGCGATTAATTAAGATAGCCAATCAAGAATCAACTAGCTCAAATAGTCATTTAGACATGGTTCAAGCACAGGCACTCCACATTATCAAAAGTCTAGTCGAAGACGCCTCCTTGTCAACGTTTATTTATCCTTGCTGTGGTCGATTGTTTGGAATCTGTGTTGACCACTTTTCTTCTCCATTTTGGACTATTAGGTAAGTCTGCCCCAGTACTGGGTCTAGAAGGAATCTGTGTTGACCACTTTTTTTCTCCATTTTGGACTATTAGGTAAATCTGCCCCAGTACTGGGTTAGAAGGAATCTGTGTTGACCACTTTTCTTCTCCATTTTGGACTATTAGGTAAGTCTGCCCCAGTACTGGGTCTAGAAGGAATCTGTGTTGACCACTTTTTTCTCAATTTTGGACTATTAGGTAAGTCTGCCCCAGTACTGGGTCTAGAAGGGGCCAAGAGAGAGCAGGCGACATGGGTGCTCGTGAAACTCCTCCTTATTGTAGGAAAACTTTCAACATAAAATAGAAGAATATTCTTTATGTAATTACAGGGGGGCTTCCTCTAAGATTAGTTAGAAGAATTTTCACCCCTTAAAATATAAAATTATTCCCAGAGAATTCAAGTTTTAGTATTTTACATGAGTGCATTTAGAATCTTGTTTGGCCATTTTCCTTTTCCATCTGGACATCCATTTGGACTATTAGATAAGTCAATCCCAATGTTGGATCTAACAGGGTCAAGAGAGGGCACGCGACATGAGTACAGAGGTGCTCCCCCACCCTGTTGGAAAATAAAAAATGAACATGAATTAGAAGATTATCTTAATATAATTACAGAAAGGTAGAAAGGATCCTCCAAAATCAGGATTAGTCAGAAGAATCTTCACTCTCTTAAGGTGCAAAATTATTCCCAGATAATTAAGTTTTTAGTGTTTCTCGTGGGCGCATTTATAATCTTTTTGGTCACTTTCCTTCTAAATTTTGGATTATTAGCTTAGTCTACGCCAGTTCTGAAATTAGGAGGGGTCGAAGGAGGGCGTGCAATATTGATGCTACTGGAACTCCCCTCTTGGCTTAGAAAGACGTTCAATGTAAAATAGAAGATTATCTGGATATAACAACGGAGGCTATGGGACATCCTCTAAGATTAAGATTAGTCGGAAGAATCATTACTCCCTCAGAATGCTAAAATTTTGACCAGCGAATTCAATTTTCAGCATTTCAGATGGACGTATTCAGAATCTTTGGTGACCACTTTCCTTCTCCATTTTTGGCTATCACTTAAGTCTGACTTAGTGCTGGGTCTAGGAGGTTCTCGAGATTGTACGAGGAATTGTTGACAGAGGAAGGGGACAACAAAGGCTTGCCAAATCTGAATTTTTTATCCATAAAAGTAAACTTTTTTGTTTAGAAAACAGCAACAGTATTATTGAAAAGTTAATCATTATAATTATCATATTATAAAATAATATTATTTTTTTTACTAAAACTATAAGATCTATTCATCTGTTAACTTTGGTAGTAATAGAAACTGAACTGTGAATCGAGTAACATTTGAGAAACTATATTAAGAAGAAAGACTAATTTAAGAGGCCCCAATCTCCATATCTTTATTTTCTTTCTCTGGGGCTTAAAAAACCCTTAGACTATCGTGGTTGCTGCAGTAGCTGCAACCATTTGTCCCCTAAATCCCCCCCCCCCCTCTAGATTAAAAACACCTTTTTTTGGTGAGAGTTATTTTTATTGAAAAGTACCTTTTTTGGATTTTCATTGGAAATATTTGAAAAACGAACAATATTCCCCTCTAGATCTAAAAAAATACATTTTGCCTTCCTCCCGACATTTTAGTGAAATGTCGTCACTGATAGAACATCTATAAAAAAAATTAATAACTAAGAATTGGATAATGCATTAAGTTTTCATTTTTCGCAACAAAAATGACAATAAAATTTTAATTATATGTATATTTTTTGCAAATAGATGTGTTATTAAATATATTTTGTATGCATACACTGTAATAGAAACGTGCTTTATCCACGTCCTTTATCAATGCATATAACAAAATGAAAATAGAGGATGAACCTCGGCCAATATCAGCCCAAAATTAATTGTTTTAAAACAAAATGAGGTTGAAATAAAAAATACGCCATTGACATTGCCAATGGTGTATGGCCATGGCCATGGCCGAAAACTCTGTTCATGAAACTTACAGTCTTCTGGCTTGAACAATAAGGACAATCATTTTTCTGCATAGGAAGCACTGATGCGTTGTTTTTTCGCCTGTTTTTTTCCTCTGTTGCTAGCGGGACACTGAAACGTATTAGAGAGCTGTTTAAGGTAAACAAAAAAAATAAAAGATACCTTTAAGCTGCTTAAAGGCTCATTTTAAAGAGAAGTGCTACATCTACATGTGTTTGTAATTAGCAAAACACAATATTTAAAGTAAAATTAAGAATGATCCACCTCTTTATTTTACTGTAGTTGCTGTCTTTTCTATTCACTTGTGGGCTATATTTATATATATATATATATATATATATATATATATATATATATATATATATATATATATATATATATATATATATATATATATATATATATATATATATATATATATATATATATATATATATATATATATATATATATATATATATATATATATATATATATATATATATATATATATATATATATATATATATATATATATATATATATATATATATATATATATATATATATATATATATATATATATATATATATATATATATATATATATATATATATATATATATATATATATATATATATATATATATATATATATATATATATATATATATATATATATATATATATATATATATATATATATATATATATATATATATATATATATATATATATATATATATATATATATATGTATATATACATATATATGTATATATACATATATATGTATATATACATATATATATATATATATATATATATATATATATATATATATATATATATATATAATATATATATATATATATATATATATATATATATATATAATTTCTTTTATATATATACATATAAAAGTCTAAAACCTACTGCGTCATTGGCGCTTTACTGAAAACGAATTGTATTACAAATATTTTCTTTTGTACTTAATATTGAAAATAAACATTATTTTCAACAAGTTATAGTAAAATTTTGAACTGATGAGCTTTCAGCGATTAATATCATTATTCAGTTTAATTTATTAGTTCTTTCTAAAATTGTTCAAGGCCTTAAAATTGTCCCCTTGCTTAACTGTAAAAACTTAAAGCCTACTGCGTCGTTGGCGCTTCAGTGAAAACAAATTATATTAAAAATATTTTTTTTTTCCAGTTCTTACAGAATTGAAAATGTAATACAATCTTGAACTGATGGATCTTTAAACAATTAATATCATTATATATCAAATATTCAATTTGATTTTGTTTATAATTTCCAAGACTGTTCAATACACATATAGTTTTTAGTAAAGCGCCATGATGCAGCAGGTTTTAAACTTTTACAGTGAGAGAAGGAGGCGAAACCCAAACTCTTGTTTGTTGTGATTTTTTTTAAGCTTGATTTGCATATTCAATTTAAGTTTCACTCGTTTTATATTTATTTATTCATTTACATTAGTATCTATCGTATGTATCTATCGTTTGCAATGATTCTTTATTTAATTTCTGTTCGTTTTGGGTTTAATTTATACTTCAATAGCAAATTTTTTTTTTTCGTTTAGGCTTGATTTGCAAATTCAGTTTGAGCATTACTCGCTTTAAGATTTATTTATTCATTTATATTATTACTTGTCGTATGTTTTTTTACTATAATTGTTGATTTAATTTCCGTTCGTTTTGATTATCATTTCTTCTTTAATAATAGTTTCGGGTCATTTTCAGGTTGAATTTTAACAGGTATTTGAATTTGCTGATCTTAACTTTAAAATGGCCTTTACTTTTCTTAGAAAAACTTATTTGTCGAAAAATTTGTTTTAATTAATTTTCGTTCGTTTTTGATTGCAAAAAATTTCATGTTTTTAACAATACCTTATTTCAAAATCAAACTTAAAAAAAAATCAAATGTTCATCAAAATATCAAAACTAGTAACAAAGTAAAAATATCAAAGTAAAAAGATTGGGGGTGTGGCCACCTCGGAGTTTTTATTATCTGATGTTTGAACTATTTTTAACCAAATGGCTATTTCAAAATTTTTATCGGATGGGTTTTGGGGGAAAGGGCGTGTGGGGGGGGGGGGGCTAATCGCCCTTCGATCTCTTTTGACTCTTTAAAAGTGAACTAGAACTTTTCATTTTCAATCAAATGAGCCCTCTCTAAAGTTTATACGAGAATCTCTTCTATAAGAACAATATATGCACCCATACTATAATTTACAACGCCTGTCCCCGGGCCCTGGGGGGTTTTGTCGACCCCGGAGTTTTAATGTTTGTTGTTTGAAACTATTGTTAACAAAATGGCCGCCTCAAAATTTTTATCGGCTGGGATTTGGGGGAAAAAGGCGTGGACAGGGAGGGGCTAGTTGCCCTCCGATCTCTTTTGACTCTGAGAAAGTGAACTAGAACTTTTAATTTCAAATCAAATGAGCCCTCTCTGAAGTTTATACCAGCATCCCTTTCATAAGAACTATATACGGCCCCAGGACATAACTTACAACGCCAGACCCTGGGGTTGTGTCGAAACGGGTGTGTCTGTTATCTGACCTTTGAATTATTTAAAAAAAAATGGCTAACTCAAAAATTGTATCGAATGAGTGTGCGGAAAAAGGGCGTGGGTGTGGGGCTAGTTGCCCTTCGATCTCTTGTGACTTAAAAATTAAACTAGAACTTTTAATTTCAATTTAAATGAGCCCTCTCTGAAGTTTATACGAGCATTTCTTCCATAAAACCATATATGCCTCCAGGACATAACTTGCAGTGCCTGCTCCGGGTCCTGGGGAATTGTGTCGACATCGGAGTTTTTATTATCAAACTTTTGAACTATTTTTAACGAAATGGATATATCAAAATTTTTATCGGATGCATTTGGGGGAAAAGAGGCGTGGGGGGGCAAGTTGCCCTCTCATCTCTTTTGACTCTTAAAAACCGAACTAGAACTTTCAGCTTCCAATCAAATGAGCTTTCTCTGAAGTTTATACGAGCATCCCTTCCATAACAGCTATGTATGCACGCCGGGCATGACTTACAACGCCTATCGTGGGCCCTAAAGGATTGAGTTGACCCCGGAGTTTCCATTATATGCTCTTTGAACCATTTTGAAAAAATAGCTCTTTCAAAGTTCTTATTGGATGGCTTTGAGGAAAATAGGGCGTGGCGGGGGGGGGGATAGTTGCCCTCCGATATCTTTTGACTCTTAAAAAGTGAACTAGAACTTTCAATTTCCAATCAAATGAGCCCTCTCTGAAGTTTTTCTGAGCATTCCTTCCATAAGAACCATATATGCACCAGGGCATAGCTTACAACGCCTGCCCCCGGGTCCTTGGTTGTTGTGTCGACACCGGAGTTTTGTTATGGACTATTTTTAGCAAAATGGCTATCTCAAAATTTGTATCGGATGCATTTGGGATAAAAATGGGGCGTGGGGGCAGATAGTTGCCCTCTGATCCCTTTTGACTCTTAAAAAGAACACTAGAACTCTCGATTTCCAATCAAATGAGCCCCCTTTGAAGTTTATACGACGACCCCTTCCATATGAAGTGCCTCTGGAAAAAAATAATAATAAATAAATAAATCAGAGGCAACGCTACAGGGTTGCCTATAGTAAAGACCATACGGCTCCTGTGTTTTATATATTTTTTTCCCCAGAGGCACTTGCCTTATTGTTTTTTTAGTTTTTTTTTTGTATTTTGCCTCTAACTCCTGCTCACAAAATAAAAACTCCTTCACCTTCACATCGTGACAAATGTTTTCATTCTTTTCTATATCATTTCCTACAAATTTAACACAGTTTAATACATTGTCGAAATATTCCGCCTATCTCTCTTTAATACTTTCTTTATCACAAATTGAGGCTTTTTTTCCTATCTTTAACTAGGACAAGTTCAGACTGGCTGCTTCTCACTAAAAATTAAGCAAGAAAAAACGGGTTTTAATTTCAACAAAGCAGCGAAACAAAAAATAAATAATAACAAAACAACACATTAACAAAAAAATATTTTGGCCCCACGTCCGGGAGCCTTTCTCAACGGAAAAAAAAACGAAAGAAAAGATTTTTTTTTTAAATAACACACATAAAAAAAACATGACAACTAAACACACGAAGAACAAAAAAATAATAATTAATAAATAAGAACAACTCACTTTATAAACAAACTTCCAGCACTGACGTTATAACACAAGAACAAACCCAAAGCGAATATCTTCTTTGTTCCCTTACTTTCCTTTTATTCTCGCAATATCTATTACTACTACTACTACTAGTAACAAATCACCGCAGCACCAAGCCCACTGAGGCTAACACAGCTACGCACGCTCCTCCTCCATCCTAATCTATTCAAAGCTTCCCTCTTTTTCCTCCCAGGAAGTTTCTATTTTCCTTAAATCTTCCTTTATGAGATCCTCCCACCCCAGCCTCAGACGACCTGCTTTCCGTTTAGCCCTAGACGGTTGGCCGAAAACGACAATCTTCGGCAATCTGCCATTCTTCATCCGCTGAACACACCCTAGCTATCTCAACCTTTCTCTCGTTACCGACCTGGAAAGCGACATTGAACCACACTTTTCGTATAGTCTACTGTTTGAAATACAAGCAGTCAACCGGGTACGCAGAACAATCCGTAGCCAATTTCCCTAGAAAATATCTAGCAAATCTTCATCTGCTTTTCGGAGCGCCCATGCTTTAGAACCATATTTGACCACTGTCATCATTGTAGCTTCCAATATTTTATTCTTAGTTTACTGACTTATCTTCCTATTCTTCAGCATTTTTTTTAACTGTGAAAAAACACCATAAGCCTTGGCTATTCTACATTTAATCACTGCTCCCACCGTCTTTACTAAAAATACTATCAAGGTAAGCGAAGCTGTCCACCTGATCAATCTTTTCGTCACCCAACGTCCCCTTTTCATCTTCACTTACTCCTAGCCTTAGCGACTTAGTCTTCTTAACATTAATTCCCAAACCTATTCTAGCACCCTGAACTCGCAAAACCTCTAAAAGTTCATTCATTTTGCCCAAACTTTCATCTAGGATGCTTAAATCATCAGCATAACCTAAGTCTTGGAAACTTTTTCTCCCCATTCGGTTCCTTTTTCTTCCATTGCCTTTTACTGTACTTCCTAAGACAAAGTCAAACAAAATGATCTATACAAAGGGAGATAGAACAAAACCCTGCTTAACTCCTGACTTAATGCGAAACCAGCTGCTAGCCTCATTTTCTACCTTAACCGCAGCAGTGTTATTCTCGTACATAGCACTAATCACTTTAATGTATTTGTCTGGTACACTTCTATCAACAGAATCGAACGCTTGCTCATAATTTATAAAACTGACGACCAAAGGTGTTTGATAACTCAAGCACTTCTCAATTGTTAACCTAAGAGTGAAAATTTGATCGACACATCTTCTGCCCTTTCTAAAGCCTTACTGTTCTTCTCTTATAACTTTGTCTACAACATATCTTGGTCTAAAAGTTCCTTTTAAATTGTCATCTTTAAGTCTGTCAATATCATAACTACTCACAAGGTAGTACCCGTCTCAAATTTTAGTTTTAAATTAACTCTAGACACTACTAGATGGTGATCTTTACTTTTAACATCAATGACAGCAATCATATACGCTCCATTGTATTGTATCGATCTGGCTGGTATTTTATCCACAATAGTATAGTCAATAAGGTAGTCCGTCTAATCATTACTCGAGTACCGGTTATACTTGCAAAATGTCAACTGTTTATTACCATTTCTATTTCCTTCCAAACACCAAACTTATCTGAGCTTGGATACCATCTATCTTTATTTGGACCAGCTGGGGCATTAAAGTCACCGAGTGAAAATGTCATATTTCTGCATAGAAAAATTCCTTTAACTTTATATGAAATTCATCTGAGTTCCGTCTTCGTCAGTCGGTTCTACAGGGGCATATACCACTATGACTCATACCTTGCACTTTTGGTAATGAAGCAAACAACTAAAGTTCTTTTACCAAAACCTTCCCAACATAAACAAGACATAGAAGCTCCTTTATTCATCGTGAGCCCAACTCTCTGCCTATGTACCCCATCCTTCCTACTTCTATAACACCTGTGCAGGTGTAATAGAATAACACCAAATTTCACGTTTCCTCACCCTGGCAGCAGTGGCGTAATTTTCTATGGGCAGAGTGGGGGGGCAAGCAGAGTGGGGGGGGGGGCAACCTCCCCTCCCAGACCTTGGTTCGCCCCGCAGACCCTAGTTCACCCCCCCCCCCAGCTGAAATTTAGTTTTTTTCAAATATATTTTCGAAACTAAGATAAGCCTGCAAAATTCAAGCATCCACAGAAACGGATCAGTTTTCTTGAATAGGATAATTATTTTTCTTTATGGTACTATATGGCTCATTTTTCAGTTTTCGCTGTCATTTTCGCTTGGGTTGGGAAAATTCTCTCCAGCTTTAAAAATACCTCTAGCCCCCTCCCCCTCCCCAGATCCAAGTAATGCGGAAAATGTCAACAAACTAAAAAAATTGTTGGAACCAAGGCTTTTTTGGGGGCGCAACATTTATGATTAATCCTAGAATGAGCTATTCATCTTCGCCTTTTTGTATAGTGTAATCTAAGAAAACTTGGCTATTGTGTTCATAATTATTTTACTTTTTTAGGAATGCGAGTCTTCAATTGTATGGTGGCTTAGTTCTTAGACTAATTGGTCATAAAAAAGTCAACTAAAACGGCCGTGCCTCACTAACGACATTTGGATTCATAAATCGCTACCCTGAAATTGCTCAAGTCCTCTCAGAAGAATTAATTAAGTCATATGGTAACTTACGGCATCTAAATCCAAGTCTAGTCCCTCTATTAAGTTTGCTCGCAAGACTTAGTCCTGGCTTTGAAACTAATTTTGATGTTTCAATGTGCAGCTCTTTGCGAAGACTTCTTGGTCATGTGGAGTACAAAGTGAGAGAGCTTGCCGCCCAGGCTCTTGCAAACTTTGTTAAGTACTATGATGTCCCCAATGCCATTGTGAGTGATTGTGCCGAGCTATGGAAATATTTACGAAGAGACAATACAAATTTGATTCACGGATATATGTTATATATGTCCGTTCTTTGTCATAGACTTGTGGAATTGGAAGTGACACCTTCTAATCGATTTGAACGAAATCATGCTGTGATTGTTGAACTTCAGAGGTTAAGAGAATATGTAATAAAATATCCATATTTAATACAAAATGAATATTATAAACTCTATAGAATTCTAAATATTCCCTTGATTGAATTTGATGTTAAAGATATGCTGGGGAAGTACGATGAAGTAGCAGATCCGGGCTTTTGTGTTTATGCGCAAACGGTTTTTAGTCTTCATTTTCAGCATTTGAATGACAGCTTGTCTGTGACGTTCCCGCATGATTTTTGGGAAGAAGAAAGAGGATTTCCTAGAGATATTATACTAACCTGGATTCAATGTATGAAGAAAAGGCTACCCAAAATGGCGAAGTCGAGTATTGCTGCTGTTCAGGTTTTTTTTATGTTTTCGTTTGCTACATTTAGTAGTTTCTTAATAATCGGAATTTGACAATTTGTTTGCATTCAAATTCGCTCATTGGTAATGAGGATAGAAAAGAGTCATAGGTAATGGGTAAAGTATGTAAATAGGTAAAGGTAAAACAATTGGCTATTGTGTGAATGAAAGGCTTCTTTAAAAAAAGCTGACCAAGATCCAATAGGTGTGGGGCTCGATTGGATTTTTGCTGGACCCACTATATATTAAATATTTAAATCAAATATATATATATATATATATATATATATATATATATATATATATATATATATATATATATATATATATATATATATATATATATATATATATATATATATATACTATCTTTATAAGTGAGTAATAATTGTGTATTTATGTATGTATGTATTTCTTTTTTTTCTGAAAATGGCTCCATATTTTTTCGGGAAAATTTGTATCCTGAAATATTCTGGCCTAAGGAAACGATCTAGTTAGGTTAGAAGCTTAAGAAAATTCGTTAAGAGCCTTAATTTTGGAGGAAAAATATCTATATGAGTGACGTCGTTTTTATATACATCAGTATTGCAATGACGTTTTCACACTTGTCACACTTATGTGAAAAAATTTAAAATTTTCATGAATGGAGAAATTTATATTAAAATGTTTAAATAGTAAAAAACTGGTAATTACAAAATCTATTTGTATTTATTTTGACAAGGGATTATAACAATTTCAAAACCTTAAAAAAGAAAACCAAAAGTTTGAAGCTTAATAAAAATCGTTGTTAGAAATCGGACTTGCTGTAATAATCAAATATCTTTGAAGAGACTGACGTATGAAAAGACATTTAATTGCGTAAAGAGCAAAAAAACTGGCAATTGCAAAAATATTTGTACATATTACAACAAGGGATTACAACGATTCAAAAATATTAAAAAATAAAACCCAAAATTTGAAGCTTAGCATAAATCTTTGTTAGAAATTAGACTTGCTTTAATAATCAAATATCTTTGAAAATATATTAAACTGCGTAAAGAGCAAAAAACTGATCATTGCAAAAATATTTGTCTATATTTTAACAAGGTTTTGAACAACAGTTCAAAAACCTTAAAAAAGAAACCATAAGTTCGAAGCTTAGTAGATATCGTTTTTAGAAATCGGACTTGCTTTAATAATCAAATATCTTTGAAAAGACTCAGTATGAAAAGACAGCAAATTGTCTCAAATTGTCTGTGGCTATAAGACAAGCGACAAAGAGAGTCCATATATAGAAGTGTGCCACGTGCCAGTACTCTATATATATATATATATATATATATATATATATATATATATATATATATATATATATATATATTAAATAAAAAAAAAGTTTTTTTTAACTGAAAGTAAGGAGCGACATTAAAACTTAAAACGAACAGAAATGTCGAAGGGGCTATCGCATCCTCAACGCCTCGTTCTTTATATATTTGAAATCAGTATAAACATTCAATTCTGCTAATGTATCTACTGATACTAAAATTGGTATCCGTTTTTGAGAATTTCGGGTACTGTTGATCCGTGCCCCTCCTTACTTACAGTTCGTTGCCACGAACTGTTTGATATATATACATATATATATATATATATATATATATATATATATATATATATATATATATATATATATATATATATATATATATATATATATATATATATATATATATATATATATATATATATATATATGTATGTATATATATACATATATATATATATATATATATATATATATATATATATATATATATATATATATATATATATATATATATATATATATATACTAACAAATAAAAATATTCAAAATACAAAAACATTTATTGAATGTAAATTTACATAACTAAATATGAATACACGAATTTACATGTTTTTCAGTTTTTTTTCTGTAAATTTTTCTAAAATTGTCGGAAAATCAAAATTTTCCTGCTTCTTCGCTTTCGATCGACATAATTGCTAAACTATTTAATCTATCTTGATTCATTGTCGGTCTCAAATAGTTTTTATTAGTTTTAATCTGGAAAATGATCTCTCTTCAGAAGCGATGCTTACTGGAATTGTTAAAAAAAAAAATTCGGAGATCAATAAAAAAGTTTGGAAATGCCGTTGCTCTACATAATCTGATAAGGATTTTAACAGTTCAAATGGATTTTTGAAAACCCTGAATTCCCTTTATCCGGCCCTGCCTTCAATGAAATTGTGGCTTCATTTTTTTCAAAAATTGGTAGTTTTTATTTAAGACCAAATTGTTTCTTTTTTTGTATAGCAAAATAGCAATGTTTTCAGGAAAACGGTATTTGGTAAAAAATTAATAAAGGCTTCTTGAAGAAAACAGCTTTTCATCATTGAAAAGAAGAAAATTTTGCTTTAAAAAGCAAAATCGAATACGCTTCCAAATATAATCCACAGGACAGCCTCCAATTGCCAAGTTGCATCATAATTTTCTCTTGCACTTGGCCCATGGCACTTTTAATATGACACTAATGCCAACAATGTATTGTAACTCAAAAGTACAAAGCTAAATGCTACTGCGCTGACTCTGAAACAATCCTAAGTGTAAGTTAATTTTTTTTTTTTTTTTTTTTTTTTTTTACGCTTTAATTTAACTTCATCTGTTTAGGCTTTATTATCAAATCTTTAATGATTATGTGCCCATTCACAGCTAAAGATATGATTGTCGAAAGATAGACGTATCTTATTACAATGCAAACCGATTTACTGGGCTAGTTGTTGAATGGTTGAAGGTCATGACAGGGCGTTTAATAGTTTAAATATATATAAACAAATTCATCATTAGAAAGGGTGAAATGGGATCACAATATTTATTGAAAAGTAAAAGAGGAAAATATAAGTATTAAAAATAAAATCTAAAATTTGTTCATTTCCAAATGCACAAAACAGTTAAAATAATTTTTTTTTTGGTCCTACTGAAATGGAAAAATTGAAGTTTTGAGAAGTTAGAAATGATTGCGTGGGTATTCGTGACCTAGATACCTGTCCTCGAATAGCTATAAAATATACCGTCACCACCTGAAGCTTTGGTTTCACTCTAATAAATTTCAATATTCTTCGGGAAGCAGGAATTTTTTTTACTCTTTAATTCATTTAGAGATTAAGGCGTTTCTTTTACTTTTTTTAAGTAAACTATTGCTATTGCAAGTCTACTTTTCATGCTAATTAAAAAAAAAAAAAACTTAAGAAAAAAACTTTCCGACAAATAACTGTAAAAGTCTAAAACCTACTGCGTCATTGGCGCTATACTGAAAACCAATTTTATTAAAAATATTTCTTTTGTACTTAATATTGAAAACACTCATTAAAATTAAGATCTATTTATTCATTTATATTATTACTTGTTGTATGTTTTTTCCTATGATTGTTTATTTAATTTCTGTTCGTTTTGGGTTTCATTTATTCTTTAATAGTAATTTCTGGTCGTTTTGAGTTTGAATTTTAACAGGTATTTGTATCTGCTTAGCTTAAGTTTAAAATGGCATTTACTTTTCTTTGAAAAACTCATTTTTCTGAAAGTTTTTTAATTAATTTTTGTTCGTTTTTGATTGCAAAAAATTTCAAGTTTTTAAAAATTCCTTATTTAAGAATCAAACTTTAAAATAAAATCAAATGTTCATCATAGTATCAAAACTGGTATCAAAGTAACAATATCATAGCGAAAAAAGTTTGCCCCCTTTGAAGTTTATCTGACGACCCCTTCTATATGAAGTGCGTCTGGAGAAAAAAATAAATGGAGTGTTGGGGGAGGCTAGCTGCCCTCTGATCACTTTTTACTCACAAAAAGGAAGTTACAACTTTCGGTTTCCAATCAAATGAGCCCTCTATGGAGTTTATACGAGCATCCCTTCCATAACAACCATATATGCCCCCAGGGCATAACTTGCAACGCCTACCCTCGGGCCCTAGGGGCTGTGTCGACACCGGAGTTTTTGTTATCCGAACTTTGGACTTATTTTTAACAAAATGTATATCTCAAATTTTTTATCTTATGCATTTAGGGCGTGGAGGGGGGGGGGCTAGTTGCCCTCCAATCTCTTTTGAATCTTAGAAACTGAACGAGAACTTTAAAATTCCGATCAAATGAACCCTCTCCGAAGTTTATACAGGCATTCCTTCCATAAAAACGATATATGCCCCCAGAGCACTGCTTACAACGCCTGCCTCCGGGCCGTGGGGACTGCGTCGACATAGGAGTTTTTCTTATCTGACCTTTGAATTATTTTTAATCAAATGGCTATTTTAAAAATCTTATCGGATAGGCTTGGGGAAAAAAGGGTGTGGGGGGGGGGCGGTGCTAGTTGCCCTTGGATATATTTTGACTCTTAAAAAGTGAAATAGAACTGTCAATTTCCAATCAAATGAGCCCTCTCTGAAGTTTATACGAGCATCCCTTTCATAAGAACCTTACACGCCCCTAGGAAAACACTTACAACGCCTCCCCCCTGGGCCCTGCGGGGTGTGTTGACACCGGAGTTTTTATTATTTAATTTTTCAACAATTTTTAAAAAACTGGCATCTCAAAATTTCTAGCGGATGGGTTTGGGGAAAAAAGGGCATGGGGCGGGGGGTCTAGTTTCGCTTAAATCTCTTGACTCTTAAAAAGTAAACTTGAACTTTCAATTTCCAATCAAATGAGCCCTCTATGAAGTTCATACGAGCATCCCTTTCATAAGAACCATACATGCCCTTAGGGCATAACTTAGAGTGCCTTCTTCCGGGCCCTGGGGGGTTTTATTGACACCGAAGTTTTCTTATCCGACCTTTGAACTATTTCTTTTTTAAACAAACTGTCTATATCAAAATTTTCATCAAATGGGTTTGGAAAAAGAAGCCGTGGGGAGGGGCTAGTTGCCCTTGGATCTCTTTTGACTATGAAAAAGTGAACTCAAACTTTCAATTTCCAATCAAGTTGGCCCTCTCTGAAGTTTATACGAGCATCCCTTTCATAAGAACCAAATATGCCCCAGGGCTTAATTTATAACGCCTGCCCCCAGGGCCCTGAGGGGTTTTGTTGACACCTGAGTTTTTGTTATCTGACTTTTGAGGAATTTTTAACTTAATGGCTATCTCAAAATTTTTATCGGATGCATTTGCGGGAAAGGGGCGTGGGGGGTGCTAGCTGCCCACCAATCTCTTTTGACTCTCAAAAACTGAACTAGAACTTTCAATTTCCAATAAAATTACTCCCCTCTGAAGTTTTTACGAGCATCCCTTCCATAAGAACCGTATATGCTCAGCCGGCGTAACTTACAACACCTGTCTTCGGGCCCTGGGGGGCTGTGTCGACCCGGAGTTTTCCTTATATGGTCTTTGAACTATTTTAAAAAAAAAATGGCTATCTCAAAGTTCTAAACAGATGGGTTTGAGAAAAAAGGACGTGGAGGGGGGGGGGCTAGGTGCCCTCCAATCTCTTTTGACTCTTAAAAAGCGAACTAGAAATTTAAATTTCCAATCAAATGGGTCCCATATGAAGATTATACGAGCACTCCTTATATGCCCCCAGGGCATAACTTACAACGCCTGCCCCTGGGCCCTGGGGGGTTGTGTCGACACGGGAGTTTTTGTTATATGATATTTGAATTATTGTTAACAAAACAGCTATCTTAAAACTTTTCTCGGATGCATTTGGGAAAAAAGGGTGTGGGGGGCTGGTTACCCTCCAATATCTTTTGACGCTTAATAAGTGAACTAGAACTTTCAATTTCCAATCATATGAGCCCTCTCTGAAGTTTATACGAGCATTCCTTCCATAAGAACCATATATGCCACCAGGGCATAACTTATAACCCTTGCCTTGAAAACCTTGGGGGGGGGGAGTGTCATGCTCAAGATATAATTTCCAGAACTTTCAACTACGTTGAACAAAATGGCTATCTCAAAGTTTTGATTGTATGTGTTTGGGGAAATGGTGGGCGTGGAAGGGGTGTTAGGTGCCTTTCTTTCACTTTCGACTATTAAAAAGGGCACTAGGCATATAAATTTCCAATCGAATGAGCCCTTTTTGAAGTTTTTACGACAACGCTTTCTATAAAAACCTTATATGCCCCCAGGGCAAAACTTACAACCATTGCCCTTTGGGGTTGGGGGGAGGGGGGTTGTCATCCTGAAAGACCTAATTTCCAGAGTTTTAAACCACGTTGAACAAAATAGCTGTCTCAAAATTTTGATTGGATTTGTTTGGGGAAAAGGTGGGCGTGAAAGGGGGGTTAGTTGCCCTTCAATCACTTTCGACTATTAAAAAGGGTATCAGGACTTAAAATATCCAATCAAATGAGTCCTTTTTGAAGTTTCAATAATAAATTTTCCAATAAAAAGCTTGTGTGTCCCCAGGGAATGAATTACAACCCTCGCCCCGAGGGCTGGGGGAGGGGGGGGGGAGTGTCCTCCTCAAAAACATAATTTCCATGTGGAAATCAACTACGTATAACAAAATGGATATCTAAAAATTTTGATTGGATGTGTTTAGGGAAATGGTGGGCGTGGAAGGGGGTTAGTTGCCCTCCAATCACTTTCCACTATTAAAAAGGGCACTAGCCCTTAGAATTTCCAATAGAATGAGCCCTTTTTGAAGTTTCTACGACAAAGCTTTCTATAAAAAGCTTATATGCCCCCTGGGCATAATTTACAAACCTTGCCCTGAGGGATGTGGGGGAGTGTCGTCCTCAAAAATCAACTACGTAGAACAAAATGGCTATCTCAAAATTTTGATTGGATGTGTTTAGGGAAACGGTGGGCGTCAAGGGGTGTTCGTTTCCTTCCAATCATTTTTGAACCTTGAAAAGAGCACTAGAACTCTCGATTTCCAATTGAATGAGCCCCCTTTGAAGTTTTTACGACGACCCCTTCCATGTGAAGGGCCTCTGGGGAAAAAAAAATATTGATAATAATTAAATAATAAAACATTGGAGCTGTATGGTTTTTACTATAGGCAACGCTATAGCGTTGCCTCTGATGTAAGGGAAAAAATCGCCCTTTGAAAGGGTGAATTTAAGATTTAACAACGCTTTTCAAACTTAGAAACATTATTGTTATTTTCAATGTGGGAAATTTTCCGTGGGAAATTACCTGGGGGAATTCCACGGGGTCTGGGTTTTTTTGTATTAAAGCGGATTTGATTTGCATTTTCTTTTTTAGTTTGCTTCTCCTGGTCTTGACTTAGAGGAAAAGTTTGATAGTGATCTTGATGCCTTTTTACAGTTAGTGTTATCCTTGCACAACTGTCCGTCTCTGCTTTTAAGAGAGGCCTTGATAAATATGTCATATATATGATATCGATGGTGCATATATATATGCTACGTATGGTTTACTCATGCAACATATATACTACATATTGATGCTGCATATAGGTGATATCGATAGATGATATCGTTGCTACATGTAGGAACATGTATTCTAGGTCGAATGTTAGAGTAATGGTAGCGAAAAACCAAAATTTGGTTGTATCTGATGTCCTCATTCCAGTACGGAAAGGTGTTCACCAAGGGGCTTTATCATTGCCGCCTCTTTATAATAACAGATTTATTGAGGCTGAGAAGCCAGTGGAAACGCGCTTTATTTTTCATGGAATTGATTTGTGTCTTGTTAATTATGCTGATGACATTTTGGTTCTGAGTAGATCTGCTTGTGGTATAGAGATTAGTTTCAGTGTTTTGTATAAAGAATAGGCTAACATAGGCATGGAATTCAACTCCTGCAGGAGTGAAGTAATTGTTTTTAACAGTCGCCAGAAAGAATCAGTGCCTGTAATATTTAAATTAGATAGGGATACAGTTACCGCAGCAGTACCAGTGACGTACCGTGGTTTGTCCAATGGGTCTAATCTTAAGCTACCAGATCTTGTCTAATAAATGATTTTAAATAGAAAATTCGAAAAGCGTAGAAAGTTGTCTTTCTTATGTAGGCTAGACAGTATCGCACTATTGATGTATTAATTTAAGTTGTCTGTTCATCTACTACTACTACTAACAACTCATCGCAGCACCAAGCCGCCTGAGGCCAACACAGCTACGCACGCTCCTCCTCCACCCCAATCTATTCAAAGCCTCCCTTTTTACACCCGCCCACGAAGTTCCCATTTCCTTTAAATCTTTCTTTATGACGTCCTCCCAACCCAGACGGGGACGACCTGCTTTCCGTTTAGCCCTAGATGGTTGGCCGAAAAGAACAATCTTCGGCAATCTGTCATCCTTCATCCGAACAACATGCCCTAACCACCTCAACCTTTCTTTCATTATAGCCCTAGAAAGCGGTATTGAACCAAATTTTTCGTATAGCCTATTGTTTGAAATACGGTCAGCCAGCCGGGTACCCAGAACAATCCTTAAGTAATTTCTTTGGAAAACATCTAGCAAATCTTCATCCGCTTTTTGGAGTGCCAATGCTTCAGAACCATATTTGACCACTGTCATCACTGTAGTTTCTAATATTCTAATCTTGGTTTGCAGACTTATCTTCCTATTCTTCCAAACTTTTTTTAACTGTGAGAAAACACCCTGAGCCTTGGCTATTCTATTGTTAATATCTTCACTGATACCAACATCTTTAATAATAATACTACCAAGTTTAGTGAAACTGCCCACCTGATCAATATTTTCATTACACAACGTCACCTTTTCATCTTAACTTATTCCTAGCCTTAGTGACTTGGTCTTCCTAACATTAATTTTCAAACCAATACTAGCACCCTGAACTCGCAAAACCTCTAAAACTTCATTCATTTTGCTCACACTTTCATCTAGGATGCTTAAATCATCAGCATGATCAAAGTCCAGAAGACTTCTTCCTTCCCATTTTATTCCATAATCACTCATTGCCTTTCCTGTGTTTCTTAAGACAAAGTCCATCAAAATAATCCATATAAAGGGGGACAGAACATAACCCTGCTTAACTCCTGATTTAATACAAAACCAGCTGCTAACCTCATTTCCTACCTTAACCGAAGCAGTGTTACTCTCATACATAGCACTAATCACTTTAATGTATTTGTCTGGTATACCATACAAGGATTAAACCTTTACCTAAAGCTCTTCTATCAACAGAATCGAATGCTTGCTCATAATCTATAAAACTGAGGACCAAAGGTGTTTGAAAACTCAGGCACTTCTCAATTATTAACCTAAGAGTGAAAATTTGGTCAACACATCCTCTACCTTTTCTAAAACCGCACTGCTCTTCTCTTAAAACTTTGTCTACGGCATCTCTCAGTCTAAAAAGTATCATATTACTAAGCAATTTGCTACCTACAGAGACCAGACTAATGCCTCGATAATTACCACACTCACTTTTATCACCTTTCTTATAAAGTGGCTTAATTAAGGTTTTCCTAAAATCATTAGGTACTTCCCCTTTTTCAAAAATCATATTCATAATCTCCAATAACTTATTTCTAACCTCAGAGCCACCATATTTAAGAAACTCATATACTACCCTATCAGCACCTGGAGCCTTATTATTCTTTAATCCTTTTAGTACTGTTTTTAATTCCTCCTCACAAAACAAATCTTCCTTCACATCCAAGGTATCACAAACTTTTTCATTTTCCTCTATATTTTTTCCTGCAACTCTATCTCGGTTAAGCAAATTCTCAAAATGTTCGGCCCATCTCGCTTTAGCTTTTGTCTTATCGCTAATTGCCACCCCATTCCTATCTTTAAC